>NC_080172.1:8202522-8267522 GCF_950295315.1 Erinaceus europaeus
GCAAGTGAATTAAAATGTCTTCAATCATAGGCTCCTAAGCCCCAGATCACATCAAATCAATGGAGTTTGCAGTCAACAATATTTGTACACCTTTCCTATATTTGGGAGCTACTCTCTTCCCTGACCTAGGTTTCTAGTCCTTTTTCCGGCCATGACATCATCTCCCCAGACAATAACTTAAATCCACCTGCTTATCAGATGTCAGACTCAGGGGAAAAAAAAAAAAAAAAAACTTGTATAGCCACAGGCCCTTTGGAATATAACTAAAATAGGCCTACTAGCTATCTACAAAATGGAGACCTCCCCAACTCTTCATCTGTACTATTCTAGCCTTTAAGTTCTTGATTAGCCAACAATTTGTTTGGCTTTATATGTTAGCTCTCTTTTCAGTCAACAGATTCCAGATGTTAGCATGATGTCAACCAGACTTCCCAGGACAGACAACCCCACCCATGTGTCCTGGAGCTCTGATTTCCCAGAACCCCACCCCACTAGGGAAAGAGAGAGGCAGGCTGGGAGTATGGATCGACCTGTCAACACCCATGTTCAGCAGGGAAACAATTACAGAAGCCAGACCTTCCACCTTCTGCATCCCACAATGACCCTGGGTCCATCCTCCCAGAGAGATAAAGAATAGGAAAGCTATCAGGGGAGGGGATGGGATACGGAGCTCTAGTGATGGGAATTGTGTGGAGTTGTACCCCTCGTATCCTACGGTTTTGTCAGTGTTTTTATAATAAAATAAAAAATAAAAAAGATGTCCTCATTAGGATAATTAATAATCCTCAACTGATACCATGAATCTATCTAACTGAGCTTTGAATTAGTAACGTATATAACCCTCTTTAGTCCTAAAACTATGATCTTTCATCTTTGCACAGTCTAGCGAATACTATTGCCACTGCTTCAGTGAAGATTGCTTTTCTAGTCATTGTCTTCTTTGTGTGTATGGTCTGATATGGCGAACGTGGAATGTGGTCTGGAGAATTTATACAATTAATTAATACTATTAATTAATGAGCTAATTAATTAGCTTCAGTAGAGAGACATCAACTCCCGACTTAAATTCAATAACAAGAAAACTCACAAATTACAATACAGCACTGCTCTTCAATTTTAAAATGATTTCCTTTAGTTTAGAAAACTTCAAAGGAAGGGTAAAATAATATGACTTTGGTTCTATGAGATGAGCAGGCCCTAGAAATTCACAATCATATTGTACATCATAGCTCCTGCAGCTGCACGTTTGATATTTACTGAGATGGTAGAGCTTATGTCAAAAGTTACTGTTACTCGAGAAGGGTGACAGAGGACCTAGTGGGGGTTATATTGTTGTGTGGAAAACTGAAAAATGTTATGCATGTACAAACTATTGTATTTACTGTCAGCTATAAAACATGAATGCCCTAATAAAGAATTTTTTAAGTTACTATTTATTAATAACAGGAAAGAAGGCTGGAAGAAACTTCTGGAGGGGATGAGTATGTAAGGGCATAGACTATGGTTAGGGTTTTATAAGCATCTCTGAACTTGTTGATGGTATTCTGCATTCCCCTTCTCTTTCCATTTCTCTCTGTCCTATCTAACAACGACAACACCAGTAACAACAACAACAATAATAACTACAACAACAATGAAAAAGAAGAGCAACATAAGGGAAAACAAATAAAAATAAAAAATAAGAATATCCAGCAGTTACATAGCATTTTTTGCTGAGACTTAAAAAAAATAAATAGAACACAGAAGAATGAAGACCAAAGAAAATAAATTTCAAACCAGTACAAACTTGTTCAAAATGTTTTTTAAACTGGTCCAAAATAATACAGTCAAACCTTATGAGACAATCTGTAGCAGCAATATTTTTTCCTCAAAAATTAAAAACATTGTATAAAGAGAAGAGTTATTTGCCAGAACAAGTTTCTAATACTGATGTGTATGGTTTTTGTAGCAAGAGATTTTATTTGATTTATTGTGGTCTAAAAACACACTCACCTGGGGCTGGTAGGAACACACCTAGTTGAGCACACATGTCACAAGGCTAAAGCACCAGGGTCTGAGCCCACTTACTCCCACCCTGGTCCTTGCCTGCAGGGGAAAAAGCTTTGCAAGTGGTGAAGCAGTGCTGTAGGTGTCTCTCTATCTCTCTCCCTCTATCTCCTTTACCTTCTTGATTTCTGGTTTCTCTATCCAATAAATTAAAAGATATTAAAAAAAAAATCACCTTTATGGCTTTTCCCTGAGCCATTTATTTGCCAAGAAGTTTTGATCTTGCTATCTATGACATTTTAAAAGCATAAGCCCAGGCTTAAATGTAGTGTTACATTTTTCCCCCCATAAACAATCTTAAATACTTTTAAAAATAGAGTTTACACTGGGGAACTTATGCTTTCAGAAATAAATTTAGTTTCTATCTGTGATGCCGTTCGCAACAGTTAACACAGCGCACAACTGCTCCACGACCTGTTTTCCAAATACGAAGCAGCGCAGAGTTAAGTGTTGGTAATAAGCGAGGCCGCAGGTGTCTCTCTGTCTGTCTCCTTCTCTGTCTCCCCCTACCCTCTTAATTTCTGGCTGCCTCTATTCAAGAAAGATAATAAACATTTTTAAAAAGGAAAGACAAATGTACCATAGTTTGGTTGGCTGAATAAAGAGCTCCAGGCAGGGTCAACACTAACACAAGCATCCAAACCAGATTTGAGTTTAAAACACCTTTGTCCAGGAGTGGCAGTTATCCCCGGAAAGAGGTCATCTAGAAATCTGTGTGAGATGAACGCTGAGCCCAATCTCAAGAGAAAAAGTGAGGAGTACAGACACTCTCTACCCTGGAGTTTTCCACTTAGGGCTTCCAATGGATATATGAACAAAGCTGCTTGCAAAATAAAACAAAGGAACAAAGCTGCTTGCAAAATAAAAGCGCCTCCATTCTATTCCATCAGTTCCATTCACTCACACCCTCAACCACCCTCAGTTTCACACGTAAGGTTTGTTCCAGATACTCTACTAGGAGGCCAGGTGGCAGCACACTGGATTAAGTACACATATTATCAAGCGCAAGGGCCTGGGGCTCAAGCCCCTGGCTCCCCACCTACAGGAGGTCTGCTCCAACAGCAGTGAAGCAGGTCTGCAGGTGTCTATCTTTCTCTCTCCCTCTGTATCTCCCTGTCCTCTCTCAATTTCTCTCTGGCCTGATAATAACAATAAAAAATTTAGAAAGAAAAAGAAAACTTCCAGGAGCGGTAGATTTATACTACTGGCACCGAGTCCCAAACAAATACCCTCGTGGCTATAGTCCAGGTCCCCTGAGATAGAGCATATGGGCATGTTCACACATGCCCATAAGCTAGGGAAAAATATATACCTGAAAGCTGAAGTACACAAGAGCCTGCAGGGAATATCTCCCAACACTCCATCTGCACTATTCCATTCTTTTGGTCCATGATTGTTCAACAATTTCTTTGGCTTTGTATGTTAACTCTCTTTTCAGCCACCAGGTTCCAGATGCCAGCATGATGCTGACCAGACTTCCCTGGACAGACGACCCCATCAATGTGTACTGGAGCTCCCACCCCACTAGGGAAAGAGAGAGGCAGACTGGGAGTATGGATCGACCAGTCAACACCCATGTTCAGCAGGGAAGCAATTACAGAAGCCAGACCTTCCACCTTCTGCAACCCACAACTACCCTGGGTCCATGCTCCCAGAGGGATAGAGAATGGGAAAGCTATCAGGGGAGGGGATGGGATATGGAGATCGGGTGGTGGGAATTGTGTGGAACTGTACCCCTCTTATCCTATGGTTTTGTTAATGTCTCCTTTCTTAAATAAAAAAATGAAATAAAATAATTAATTAATTCATTTAATTTAATTAAAAAAAATAGAAACCTCTCTGAAAATCTTCTTCACATGATGTTCTCTTGGCTTTTCACAAAATATTGAGTTACATTCTTCCATAAAAGAGACTTTTCCTGGCACTAAAATAGAAATTTTAAGAATATCAGATTGACACTTCCAAGTTCTATGTTATGAAATAAAACAACTGAAAAAAAACCCAGTAAAATCATTGATCCAGAGTCACCAATTAATTAGCCACAATGCACCCACAAGGCCTTTTGGAGTCTTTACATCATCAGGCATATAGCATATTCTTTGAGATGTGCTTTCCCTGTTACTGTGAAGGCTGAGTCTGAATCTCCCACATCAAACTCTCCTCTCTGCCTTCTCCACAGAAACATTGTCTTTGAGAAAGAGATTCTAGTATGGCAGATCAAAACGGACTTTTCATTAAGACAGGTGAAGTTTGCTTGACTAGTTTAATTTTTAAGGGAAAAAAAATTGAGGAAACATTGGTTTTATACTACTACATAATTTTCAGACACATGTCTTTAGTATTTATCATCTGAGCACACTATAGCATGATCACTACCAAAAGACTACGTATCAGCGGTCATAAGACAAGTGAGCAGTGGCCACTGCCCATTTCAACAACCTCCAAACTCTCTTTCCTTCTGGTAACCATTTTCTACACCTAACAGTTTCTGTGTCAGTTTTGGTTTATGTATTCGTTTTCTTTATTTACCGTCTAAATATGAATAAAGTCACACATCTGACTGACTTAGCATAATACCGGTTGGTTGAATCTATCTTCTATATTATTTAAATGACAAGATTATTATTATTTTTTCACCTGAGCGCTGCTCAGTTTTGGCTTCTGATGGTATAGACATTGAACCTGGAGCCTCAGAGTCTCAGGCACAGATGTCTTTAACATAATCATTATGCTACTTTCCTGGCGGATTTCACCTTTTTTATTTATTTATTTTTTATTTTTTGAACTATCTTTATTTATTTATTTGGATAGAGACAACCAGAAATCAAGAGGGAAGGGGGAGATAGAGAGGGAGAGAGACAGAGAGACACCTGCAGCCCTGCTTCACCACTTGTGAAGCTTTCCCCCTGCAGGTGGGGGCCAGGGGCTCGAACCCAGGTCATTGTGCACTGTAACATGTGTGTTCAACCAGGTGCACCACCACCCAGCCCCAGTTTCAGTTTTTAAAATAGCTGAGTAGTATTTTGTTCTGTGTCACATCATCCTGAGTCTTTCATCCATTGCTGGACACTTTTCATACTTGGGCTGTTGTAAGTAATATTTATGTGAATATAGAAGAGCATATAATTTTTTTGTAATGTATTTTTACCAGAGCACTGCTCAGCTCTGGCTTATAGTGTTGTGGGGTATTGAAGCTGGGACTTTGGAGCCTCAGGCATGAGAGTCTCTATGCATAACCATTATGCTATCTACCCCTGCAGCATAGGACTTTTTAAATTTAGTGTTTTTATGTTCTTTAAAGTGGTATGGCTAGATCATATTATATTTCTTCCTTCCTTCCTTCCTTCCTTTCTTTCTTTCTTTCTTTCTTTCTTTCTTTCTTTCTTTCTTTCTTTCTTTCTTTCTTTCTTTCTCCGGGACTCTCCATATTGCTTTCCATGGTGGCTGTTGTTAGGTTTGTGTGGCAGTACAGTGTTAGAGTTAAAAGCCATAAAATAACCCAAGCAAAGATGGAAGAACAGATAAAGAAAAGCTTTAATCCAAGGAGAAGGGTTAGGAGTAGCAGCTCTCCATGCCTGGGTAAGGGGCCTAGAGAGGAGGGCCGTGACCAATACAGGCTGGGGGCATTTTTATATGTCTAGGATTTGTTTGCTTTCAGCCTGGAGCTCCCTGGAAGTTGATATTGTCCCAAGTTTTATGTCCCAGTTCTAGTTGAAAATGTTCAGTATAGTCCTTTCGGCCTGGGCATCAGTGTTGTTTCAATTCTGGCTGAAGATATTTGATGTAGGCAGTAATTTATTTTTTCCTTTTCAGCAAAATAAGCTCTTCCCATAAGATTAGGGAGTTGGGTCTCCAAATATTTCTTTCAGCTGTAGCAAGTGACATTACAATCAACAGTATATGAGGGCTTCTGGGTAAATGGAAGCACATCAAAACAAACAAATAAGTAAGATCTACTTAGAGGTTCCAGTCCTGGAAATTGAACAATAATCCTAGCCTCCTTGAATATTTTTAGCTAACAAAAAAGTTATGCTAAGCAAATTGAAGTATATATAAACATGCTTCTTTAAAAATATATATCTTGGGTGTCAGCGGTAGTGCAGCAGGTTAAGCGCAGGTGGCGCAAGTGGCGCAAAGCGCAAGGACCAGCATAAGGATCCCAGTTCAAGCCCCTGGCTCCCCACCTGCAGGGGA
The DNA here is from genome assembly GCF_950295315.1 of Erinaceus europaeus. Lineage (NCBI taxonomy): Eukaryota > Metazoa > Chordata > Mammalia > Eulipotyphla > Erinaceidae > Erinaceus > Erinaceus europaeus. The sequence goes on from NC_080172.1 coordinate 8,208,763, forward strand.
GTCCCTTCACAGGCGGTGAAGCAGGTCTGCAGGTGTCTATCTTTAGCTCCCCTTCTCTGTCTCCCCCTTCTCTCTCTATTTCTCTCTGTCCTAACAACTACGACATCAATAATAACTATAAGAATAAAACAAGGGCAACAAAAGAGAAAAAATAAATTTATAAATATATATTTTACTTATTGGATAGAGACAACCAGAAATCAAGAGAAGGGGAGATAGAGAGGAAGAGAGACAGAGAGACACCTGCAGCCCTGCTTCACCACTCATGAAGCTTTCCCCCTGCTGGGGGGTCTTGAACCCCGAGTCTTTGAATATTGTAACATGTATGTTTGCTCAACCAGGTGTGCCACCACCCGGCTCCCAAACATGCTTCTTTAATGAGCATATATTCCTGGAGAGTATGATATTACACTTTAACAAGAGAGCCAGATGAAAGAAAAAATTTAAATTCCCATGTCATAATATTTATCTTTGCTGTTCAAATCCATTTAACTTTCTTCCACTACCCTGAGCAAGATCATCAATTCCCATAATCTAAATTAAATATATATGTATATATTTAATATATATATATATCAAGAACCATTCAAAGTCTATTATTTACTAAGTGATATCACAGATTCTGAATAAATTAAAATCCATTTCAATTGTGTAATATAAGAAATGGTAAAGACAGAAAAAATAGCCAACTCATAGCTAATTTTTCAAAAAGCCAAAACATTTTTCAAGGCTTATTTTAACCACTTTGGATCCTTCTTTATCACTCCTTTAATTATAATGAATCTAAGGGGGGAAATAATGAAACCCATGACTGGTAAAAAAAAAAAAAAAACCCTGACTGAAGAATTTCAATCAAATTTATAAATATTTGACACTGACCTGAAGTTTTACTTATGACTGGGTTAGGAATTGGCATGGGTACTGAAATCTCCATATTATTTTACAGGTCTTAAAAAATATGTGTAGCATCCAGGCAGTGACACAACCAGTAAAACTTAAAAGTTAACATATGCAAGGACTTGGGGTAGAGTCCTTGGTCTCCACCTGAAGGCTGAGGGGAGGTGGGGAGTGTCACTAGTATTATTAGAATTATTAGTGAAGCAGGCTGCAGGTGTTTCTATTTCCCTTTTCACCTCTCTACTCCTTTCATATCCTCTTTCTCTGTCTTTATTATAATTAAAATAATAATGTTAATAATGACCAAGAGCAGTGGATTCATCATGCAGGCACAGAACCCTAGTGCTAACCTGGTGGGAAGAAAGAGTGTAATTTAGCTTTGATAATTTGTGTAAATTAAATGTTTGATTCTGCCAGTAGCCTTTCATGAACTTCTAGGAATGGATATTCTCTTTGGTGAAAAGATTAAAAAAAAAAATCTTATTTTCCAACCAAGGTGGTAATTACACTTAAGTTTATGAAGTTCTGATGTTTGTGGGTGATCTTTACAGTTTACTCTTGGGTAGGTTCTCTCTCTGAAGCTTTAGTCTTTTTTTTTTTTTTTTTTTTTCATTTTAACGGAAAAACAATGTTTAACTAACATCCTTGCAAAAGTGGATTGCAACCTACTGATAGAGACTTTCATGCTTGGAACTCTGGAGACAACATTTGAAGAACGATTAAAACCCCTTCAAGCCAGTCAGCACACATTCCCTTTCTAAAAGTTCCTATTTCTAACATGAGTGTTAGTACTCTGTTTTAAAAGCTATATAAATCCAAGTGAAGCAAAATGTACCTCTACTGAAATGATTTCAGTGGTGTTTGGGTTTTTCAGAGGAGATTTTCTTTCTAAGGCAACCTGCAAACTGCGTAGTCAGCAGCCTGTTTCACGCTCCATCACAAAGTTCCTCTGCCAAGATGGTAGTAGCATGACCTGTTAACTAACCCGATTAACAGGGCACAGAGAAAGCTGAGTATTTGTCGTAGCCATTATACTTCATGGTCAGGAGTAAATTCTGTGAGAGAGAAAACTTCATCCTTCAAACTTTCCCATTCTTCTGAAAAGTGGTTAGGTGAACTCAGCCAGAAACATTCAAGCCTATCAACATAATTCTTGCTTCTTCAAACTGTTCAGAAAAAGACTACCCCTCCCCCATATACCCCCCCCCCACACACACACACACACACACCCAGTCATGGTAAATTAGCCTTTGGCATTCAAACTCTAGGTTATGTATCCACTCAGGCATATCCATACAATGAGAAACAACTGCCTTGCAAGGCTATACAATGTTACATCCATTTGCCAGGGATCTTTTTTTAAAAATATTTATTTATTTATTTATTCCCTTTTGTTGCCCTGGTTGTTTTATTGTTGTCGTTGTTGTTGGATAGGACAGAGAGAAATGGAGAAGGAGGGGAAGACAGAGAGGGGGAGGGAAAGATAGACACCTGCAGACCTGCTTCACCGCTTGTGAAGCTACTCTCCTGCAGGTGGGGAGCTGGGGGCTCGAACCCGGAGCCTTACGCTAGTCCTAGCGCTTTGCACCTCCTGCGCTTAACCTGCTGCGTTACCGCCCGACTCCCTGCCAGGGATCTTTTAATTTCTGTCTCTACAAAGCAAGAAGTCAGTGCAACTGGCTGAGAAGAAGCCATCCAGTCTCAGGCACGGGTTTAAGATTCTCCATAAGAATCTTCTGGAAACGTTTCACAAGTCCATCTTCAAACTGCTGCTGAGGGTGTTTCCAAACTGTAGGAATCCAGCCCTGCATTCTCAGCAAACTCAGGTCAGAAAGGTGTTTGTGCTTCGACACTTGTCCTGAGCTTTCAATTTCCTTGTTACTTAGTGCTTCCTGCTCTCTTTTTTCCCCATCCCCGTCCCGGAAGCAATATAGGCCACACGTGCAGAGAGTGATGGTATTTCCCCCTACAGAACCTAAAACAGGCTAGGTGGGGAGTTAATTCTTGAAAAAAAAAATTATGTTTGACTGGTTCCTCAACTAAAGGAGATTTCCATTTGGACACGAGAATCCTCAATCATTCATGTCTTTCCCTCACTCCCTTTGTCTACCTGTATGCCGGTGAGCCTATCTGATCCTGAATGCTCCTAAAACATTTTTCACTCCTTCTGCACTCTGTAATGATCATGGGTCCATGCTCCCAGAGGGATAAAGAATAGGAAAGCTATCAGGGGAGGCGATGGGATAGGGAGTTCTGGTGGTGGGAATTGTGTGGAATTGTACCCCTCTTATCCTATTGTCTTGTCAATATTTCCATTTTATAAATAAACCGAAAAAAGTCACTGAACTTTTTTTTTCAGTATATAAGCTTTCATAAGTGCAATGCCATTATACTTAGAACAAACCTGTGAGTAGTGGTCTATAAAATGGTATTTTACATAGAAAAGCAAATGGGAAAGGACGTTTAGAATCTTCGCTGTAAATCTCTAGTGAGATATGTGTGCAAATTATATAACTTCCCAATCCAGAATGTACAAGGAATATTTCTTTTAATTTTTATTAGTAAGGACAGAGAGAAACTGAGAGAGGACGGGAAGGTGGAGAAGGTCGGAAACACACCTGCAGACCATTTGCTTCACCACTGGGGAAGCGGATCCCCTGCAGGTGGGGAGCGGGGGTTTGAACCTTGTACTTGGTAATATATGAGCTTCACCAGGCGCACCACTGCCTGCCCCCCTTTCTTTTCCACTTTTAGATGCATATTTAGTAGTGAATAAACCGTTGCCAGTACAAGAAAATGCAGTCAGAACAGAGAACTGGTGTGGATGGATTTCACTGCAGTGGAAAGAATCAACCCCCACACTTCCAGATAGATTTTTCACCAACTCTTTAGAAGTTCCTCCCCTTGATAAGTCCCCTGTCTCCCTTTGGTCTAGTCCTTCCATTGCAATTTTCAGAATTGTCGTGATTATTATTAATGTTTTACGTTGCAATGCCAGGCAACTTGGGCTCTGGTCCCTAAGAGTGAAACTTATACTTTCTTATCCAACTATTTGCAAAGGTTATTCTGCTAAATTGTGACTTTTCTTGGCACTTTGCTCTTTTATTCTTTGACTTGTGGATAAGGCTTTTTTTTTTTTTTTTTTTTTTTAGTTGAAAATGAGTTGACATTTTTGGTGATCACTTACATATGTTTCCATTTTCTCTTTGTTCATCTGCCTATTCAGTTCTAAGACCTCACAAATAACAATGGGAGCTCAACAGTTTTTAAATCAGGTAAGACTTGACCTTTGGGGCCTCGGGCGGTGGCGCAGTGGGTTAAGCGCATGTGGCACAAAGCGCAGGGACCGGCGTATGGATCCCAGTTTGAGCCCCCGGCTCCCCACCTGCCGGGGAGTCGCTTTACAGGCGGTGAAGCTGGTCTGCAGGTGTCTGTCTTTCTCTCCCCTTCTCTGTCTTCCCCTCCTCTGTCCATTTCTCTCTGTCCTATCCAACAACGAGCAACATCAACAATGGCAATAATAATATTAACCACAAAGAGGCGGCAACAAAAAGGGGGGAAAATGGCCTCCAGGAGCGGTGGATTCATGGTGCAGGCACCGAGCTCAGCAATAACCCTGGAGGGGGAAAAAAAAAAAAAAAAGACTTGAACTTTGGACTTAGTATTTTTAATGGACAGTTTTTTATTTTTCTAGTGAAGGATTTTGATGTTGCTTTCTTTTGAACTGTGTTATTTTATATCTTTTTTTAATGCCTTAGTGTTATTTATAATTATTATGTGTCATCTGAGGTAGAAAGTTAAAAAGATAGTAAGCAGTCTGGTGGTGACTCACTCAGTAGAGCACAGACTACCTACCATGCATCAGGACCCTAGGTCTAACCCTGGTCATTACGTTTATGGGGGAAACTTTATATCACTATTAGAATAGTGCTGCAGATATCTCTCCTTTTTTCTCTCTCCCTCTTTTTTTTTCTCTCTCTCTCTCACCAATTATTTAAAAGGAAAAAAAAAATCACTGGAGTAATACAGCCACTGAGCCCCAGCAATAATCATGATGGAAAAAAGAAGAAGAGGAAAAAGAAGAAGGAGAAGGAGGAGGATTGGGAGGAGGAGAAGGAAAAGGAGAAGAAGAAGTCAAGGAGGAGGAGGCGGAAGAAGAAGAAGAAGAAGAACCCAGTGGTGGAACATGAGGTAGAACACATAAAATTTCAGGTTCAAGGATCCAGGTTCAAGACCCCAGCCCACACTTGCAGGACAGAAGTGTTGAAAACAGAGGACCAGTAGAGCCATAATGTAGACACTGAAGCCCAGTGCTAATCCTGGTGATTAAAATAGATAAACAAACAATAAATAATTACAGCTATTTATAATTAGATGATGCCTTCTTAAAATTTTTGAGAATTACATGCTACTCTCCAGCTCACATTAGGACATCTCTTTTCGTTAAAATTAAACAGAGGAGGACAAGCCATGTATGCCTCAGGCCATTTTCTAGAATGACAGGCGAGGTGATCAGGAAGATCTCTAGTAATATGGGAGGTGGAAGATCCCTAGTAATATGGGAGTAGGATAGAGCTTGTTGCAGAAAGCATAGTCTCTTTGATTTCCCAAGAAGTGAGGAACAAAGACTGCTACAAACAGAGGTAATGCACTTAACTCTTTCTTCCTCACAAGAATCAGGAAAAGAGCTTTAATTACTGAATTTGAAAACCTTTGGCATTTCTGAAGTATTCATTTTTATTTTTGTTAGTGATTTCATAGTGACTATAATATTTAAAAGCAGTGTATAAAACAACCAACATAGTTCTCACGAAATCTTAAGACAGATTGTCTATTTTTTCCCCAAATCATAAGTTTCTGTGTTTCTTCTATTTTATTTCATTATTTTTATTTGTGAATTATAATGGTTTGCAAGATAATAAAGTTGCAGGGGTACAGTTCACACCACAGTTCTGTATACTCCCACCCCAAAGACAATCACCATAATTCTCATAAAGTCTTAGAGAATTGGTTTTTTGCGTTTTAAAAAATTTTTTAATCTTTATTTATTTTGAACAGAGACAGAGAGAAACTGTGAGGGGAGGGGGAAATAGTGCAGGAGAGAGATAGAGAGACACCTGCAGCCCTGCTTCACCACTCATGAAGCTTTTCCCCTGCAGGTGGGGACCAAGGGCTTAAACCCAGATCCTTGCGCACTGTAATGTGTGTGCTTAACCAGGTGTGCCACCACCTGGCCCTGAGAATTGGTTATTTTTTTTAAAGTTCACATGTTTCAATTCTATTGCATATATGATTGAAACCATCTGGTAGCTGCCTTTTAGAGAAATGTAGGATACATGGTAACAGATATAAACTATAGGGGTAAGAATCCTTAAACACAAAAACTGAAGGATGAAACCCCTTGACTTTACCTCTTTCCCCTCCCTCAGACTTTTTAAAAATGCTAAGCTGGTTGATAGAAAGTAACATAACCTCTGTGAAAAAGACTTTCATGTCAGAGGTTCTAGCTTCAAGGTCCACCCTAAGGCAGAGGTAAACAGTGCTCTAGTTCGGAGTCGGGCGTTGGCGCAGCAGATTAAGCGCACATGGCACAAAGCGCAAGGACCTGCGTAAGGTTCCTGGTTCAAGCTTCCGGCTCCCCAGTCTTTCTCTCCCCCTCTCTGTCTTCCCCTCCTCTCTCCACTTCTCTCTGTCCTATCCAACAATAACCACAATAATGTTGGGCAACAAAAGGGAAAATAAGTAAATTTAAAAAAAAGAAAGAAAAGTGTTCTAGGAGAAAAAAGGGAGGGTAGAAGGAGAAAAGAAGAAAGCAAAACCAAAACCAGACAAACGAACTCAAGGCCTCTTTCCTACAGAATACCACCGAGCTAGCTCATGGATCCATGTTTTCTTTTTTTCTTACTTAGTAAGAGAGGAGGAGCAAAGAAAGAAAGAGAGAGATGAAAGCAATATGTTACACACACACACACACACACACACACACACACACACACACGCATTCACAGCCAGTTTCAGGCAGCTTGGGACATCCCGAAAGAATAATTTCTGACAATTACATATAAAACACACAAAATTGCTCAGGAAAGAGCCCGTCTATTCACACTTTCATGCAGCAGCTATCACTTCACCACCTACTCTATGCTAGACACTCTTCCGTATGTTAGGAAAACATCATTGAACACAAAGACAAAAAGTCTGCATGCTTGTAGAACTGGCATCCTATTGCATTTAAAAGGGAATTGAAATATGGAGAGAAGCTGCATTTTTTCTTAGCTTTTCTCTTGGACACAATTCCTTAACTGTACATCTCTTATCTAGTAGTCAAACAAATAAGCAAAATTATAATGCACGGAGATATATACCTATATATGTATATATTCGTGAATAGTCATACATACATGTATATATATTTAACAAAATTATTTCCTTCAGCCCACATGCTCTTCTCTGAGTGAGAAGCTATTCTCTCAGATGGTGTCATAGTTGAAAAACAAAGCAGATGGTACTGCTAGAGAATGCAGCTTGCTTGCTGAAATGTCATGGATATACAGAAATAAAACCGAAAATGAAAGGCAAGAAAATATTCTCATTTGAATAATGAACTCTCTGATGTTTCCTCAGAACCGCACAGCTCTGATAATGGAAAGAAACACTCTGAGACTCTTTGTTCTGCATTTACAGCAAAACTCAAACCACATGTCCGTCATGTAACAAGCCACTCTGGATAATTCCTTGAAGAATAATAGTCATCATTTGATGGAACCACTTGTAAACTCCAGAAGGAACCCCAAAGAAGCTGCACTCAGAGTAAACTATTCAAGGGGCAATTTGTGGTGACAAACAATACACTGACTATTGCATTTAAACTTTAAAACAATTGCTTACACACAAAAGACAACTAATGACTGAGCCTACTCTCCACCTCAGCTTCCTGTCACTATTCATTTTTCAGTGTTCACCACAGTTGAAGAAAGCCTTTGGGACTCGTGGCAGCGAATAGTTCAAAATGATGCCTATAAAGTTTGTATAATTATTATTATGTTAAACACATAATTTGGTTGCTTTGCTCTGCGACTCTATGTGCTGATTTCAACTCCATAATAGTTGCCAGATTCCGCTGTGTGATTTGCATCCTGCAGTGAGAGGCATAGATCACAGAATTGCCCTTCTACACTCTGGCTTCCGCCAGTGCTGTGCACACTAACAATGCCCGGCATTGTCTCCTGGGAGGTCTGTGCAGACCTGAGGTGACAAAACAACGGAGGGTAATTCCAGGTAGAGAGTGCTCGGCTTTACTCCCTCCCAAGGCCTTTGTGGTCTGGCATAAATTTTAATGCAACATCAATTGAACAGATTTTAGACTTCATTGTTTACTTAAACCTGTTCCATGCAGATTTCACATGAGCCAAGAAACCCACCTGCAAAGTCTACTCAAAGTTTCATGTCTTCCCAACTTCTGGGACAGAAACAATCCTTTTTGAGAACGGCTAGATGAAAGATATCACAGATAGAACCTAGTCCACTGTCAGCGTGGGTGTGAATAAACTTATTGAGGCCCTGGGTCCCAGTGATGTGGAAAAGGATTCGTTCCTTGTGTAAAACCCTCTGACTTTAATCCTTCCCTGGAGCTGTCTCTTCTCCAAACTGCTTAATTTGTCTGTTACTTGGGGAAAAAAAATCACCTCATGTCTCAACAGAGTAGATACTTCTGTTACAGCCAAGGGGAGATATCCTAAAAAAGCAACTGGAGACAGAAAGTAGAGAGGTTCAGTCCTTCATCACTGGTGAAACTTCTTTCTCCCTTGTGGGTGGGAAGTGGGGTTTGAATCTGAGTCCTTGTTCTCCATACCATGGGTGCTCAACTACCTGCCAAAACTCTTCTTTGTAGAATTCTAACAGTTTCACTGCTCTAGGCTGACTTTTAACTAGAGAAAGATTGACCCCACAGCACTGACATTTTCTCCAGTAACCCAGCATTCCTCTGGTGTTTATGGGGCTTTGTTGTTGAGGTGGTCTGGTGTCGGGCTGCACCGCGGAGAAGAGAGCGGACGTCCAGAGCAAAGGGGTACACAGATCTTTATTATAGGATGGGGGGGAGGTTTGGTTCAGACCACGTGGAGCCAGCCAGCAATGGCCGACCACGGGGGGAGAGCAGGGAGCGAGACCTCAGAGAGGGAGAGCCGAGAGCCCAGAGAGCGAGGGGAGGGGTGAGGGGGCTTTTTATTGGGCGACAACCAGGGGTGACGTGTAGGGCCAGGATTGGTTGAAAGGGGGCACTCTAGGATTTAGCGAGGCATAGGAAAACCTGGGGGCGGAGCCAGGATTGGTTGAAAGGGGGCACTCTAGGATTTAGCGAGGCATAGAAAAACCTGGGGGTGGAGACTGCATCAGAATAAGTCCTCAGCAACATCTCCTCCTATCCCTTTATATCTAAATGGACACAGTAAAGAAAAATGGAGCATGCTTAAATGTTTTAGAGGAATGCCATGCTCAGGTGGGAAGATGTAGGACTTTCTGTGGAGGAGGGAAGGCTTAAATGGCTGCCAACCTTGTGAGATTTAAATGTCCTCCTGTGCTCAACCCCTCTTCAGAGAGAGAGACTTACCTGGAGAGACTCATCTCATAGGTTTAAGCGCAGCCTGCTCAACCATCTCTTCACAGTATCTCTACATCTTTTCTATCTTTCTATCTAGTAATTGCATAAGATGTACAAAGTCTATAAAAGACTATCATGGGGCAGAAACCTTTTGGACATAAGCCTAAATGACATAACAAAATAGGAAGGGACACGAAGGGGAGAAGTAAAAGTCAGTGGGGTGTGAAGGGAAGGATTGGTGTGTAAAGGAACATTCCCTGCTTGAGTGGGGAAAAGGGCAAGGGTACATAATGAGGGGGCGGCAGGAGGCATGACCCACCAAACAGAGGGGCTATTTGGCATTGTATAGTCCTCAAGGCAACAGTCTGTAAAGTCTATGAATTACTCAGGATTAGTCTATGAAAAACCAGCAGCGTGAAGGGAAATAAGCTGCTTCAAAATTGTGTAAAATGTATATAGGGTATGTCAGAAAGTCCGATACAAGTCTCAGTCCGAAGTAGATGGCTAGGGGAGGAATTGGCAGGGGATGCAACGCTGCATGAGGGAGGTCAGCCGTTGGAATGTTGCTCTTTTGTAGATAGCTAGCTGGAACTGCCAACACGTAACAAGCAGGTCAGAAGCAGGAACGGTAACCAGGCATGAAGAAAGTTCTGTCCTTGGAATTCGTGTATCAGGTTCTTCAGATCACGTTGAGTGACATCTAGGGTTTCGGGGGGTGTGCCACGGTAGTCGTGCCATCTAGTGAGTGACGTCAGGGTGTGCAGGGGTTCAGATGGTTTTTCCGGGATTCCTGTGAAAGAAACACAAACAATCTGCTTCTCGTGGTTAATTTGAACTGGTAACAAGTTATAGGTTTGTTATAGTTGGTACCTCGATGATTATAATTGGTTTAGAATCTCTTTATGATTTATTAAAAGGTCATCTAATGTGACCTCCTGTAGCAGCCTCTACCGCAGGATCTTGAGACCAATTTTAGCTAAAATATGTATTTTAAACAGACTCAAATTGCTTAGAGAGTTAACGCATATTCGTGACAATGATTTTAACGTTTACAGTGCCAGATTGATGCCAGATCTGTTGTGGATTAATTTCCACAAGATAGTTTACAGGGCACCTTTGGGGGCCCTTCAAAGGTGTCCTGTATATAAAATTTATATAGTTTAGTTTTGGGAATGAATAGTCACGTTGAACATTTAGACTTTTACCTAAATAGTAAGTTACCTTAACAATTAATATTTACCTTGTCTGGTAAAAGTGTAGCTGTAGGGTTACACTTCTGACCGTTAAGTTAGTGTTACCAAACTTGAGACATACCCATAAACATTTAGTTATAACAAACTGGAGGAAAAAGAACTTTTGTTATAAAAACACATTATTTAAAAACAATTTAAAATCTGTCATTAGTCACACAGTTTAAGACTAAACACTTACATATATACCAATACTATATATAAAATTCAAAAGAGGGAGAAAGAAAAAAAATTTTTTGGAATGTTTCTGGACGTCTCCAGAAACTTTGGCTGCGTCCAGCATTTTTATATAAGGCCAATAACCTTTTAGAGTACTCCAAGCAGATGGGTCATGCAAAAAAAAAGAAAAAAAATTTTGTCATTTAACACACTCATTCACAAAAACAACTGGCCAGTTATAAAATAAGACATACAGGGAAAGGGTAGGAGAGAGGTCTCTGTGAGCCAGATTTGCAGGTTCTGCCATGTCGTATTACGGGTCCTGGGATGTATCCTGCATCTGGTCCTCTTGTAGTATTTCTTGTTCTTCAGGAATAACAGCGCCATCCTGCGGGTATTGTCGGACATGGCGGGCAGGAACCCAGACAGGTTTAGAGAAATTTTGAGGGAAAATGCATGCGAAACCCCTTCCCATGGTCAATAATGGGTCAGGCCCTTTCCAAACTTTATCGAGTGGGTCTCTCCATTTCACCTTAATAGATGGGAGGGTAGATGGTGTTTGCCAGTGAAGAATAATAGGGGGTAAGGCTGAGTTATTGTAAATATTAAAGAGATTTAACGTAGTTAAGGCTTTTGCTAGCTGGATATTGGGGGGATATGTTCCTCCTTTATCTTTATTTAGTTGAGCCTTCAGTGTTTGATGGGCCCTTTCGACAATGCCTTGTCCCTGTGGATTGTAGGGAATGCCCGTGGTATGAGTAATATTCCAGAGGGAACAAAAATCTTTAAATTGTTTGCTTGAAAACATAGGTGCATTGTCTGTTTTCAAAAGTAATGGGACCCCCATAACGGCAAAACAAGAGAGCATATGGCTTACAAGCTTTTTAGCACTTTCTCCTGTCTGAGCTGTAGCCCACATAAATTTAGAAAAGGTATCAATTGAGACAAACACATATTTTTGTTTGCCAAAGTTTGGTATGTGGGTGACATCAATTTGCCAAATAGCATTAGCTTTTAAACCTCGGGGGTTAACCCCAAGGGTCTGGATAGCAGGTGTCTTTATGAGATTTGCACAAGAAGAGCATGTAGCAAGGATATGTTTTAACTGTGGTACAGGAACATCAGGGAATCGAGCTTGAAGGCCTTTAAGATTAACATGGGTTAGAGAGTGAAAATTAGCAGGATCAGAGACAGAGACTGGGAAAGTTCCTGTGGAGGCAAGGCGGTCAACTGCGGCATTCCCTTCGGACAGGGAACCAGGAAGAGGGCTGTGGGAACGAAGGTGTTGAATATACAGTGGTTGGGTTCGAGAACAGAGCATAGAGGCGATTTGAATCAAGAGAGGGGAAAGTGGGTTGTCATCAATTTTCACATACGAACGAGCAAGCCATGGAAGTAAGTTAACAGTATACACACTGTCAGAAAAAAGGTTGAAGGATTCTGGTACAGCTTTTAGTGCAAGAAAAACAGCATAAAGTTCTTTGTGCTGAGGGGAATTATCAGGAAGCTCAGTAAAGAGAGGTTTAGGAGATTGTTTGTCTGGGTAATATATAAGGGCAGCAGCTCCCCTTTTTCCGCCATCAGTAAAGATTGTAGGAGCAGAGGGAATGGGATCCCGAGAGAAAAGTTTAGGTGCTAGTAGAGGCAGAAGAGGTAAAGAAGCTATCAATTTATTAGAAGGAAAATGGTTATCTATTTGTCCTGGAAACCCCACGAAGCTTATGGCAAAGCGGGAATGATGGCGTATAAGCCACTCTGTATCTGTGAGAGAAAAGGGCAGAATGATTAAATCCGGTTCTTTCCCTAAGACCTGCACAGACCTATTTCTCCCTTGGCGAACCATGAATGCTAACGCATCTATCTCAGTGAGGAGTCTTGGAGCTCCTCCTACTGGCGTGTGAAGCCATTCGAGAACCCCATGGTCTTGCCACAGTGCCCCTACTACTGTGGGGGTGGAGTTGAAGATTAGAAGGTTTACTGGAGAGGAGGGGGAGAATCGAACAAGGTGCATGTCCTGGAGGGCCTGGTTAACCCTTTCCAGTGCCAAGGAGGCCTCGGGAGTTAACTTACGTTTTGAAGAGGGCTGTTTGTTTCCTTTCAACAGGTCAAACAGTGGTTGGAGGCAGCTTGTGGGCAGATAGAGATACTGCCTAAGCCAATTTAAATTTCCTAGAAAACTTTGTAAAGAAGCAAGAGTAAGGTTAGAAGGGAAGGTAACATTAGGTTTTAAGGGACGAATTTGCGTTAGAGAAATCTCTGAACCTAGGAAGGATATTGGAGGGATTAGCTGTATCTTCTCAGGGGCTACATTAAGGCCGCTTTTCTTTAATGCAGGAATGAGAAAATCACGTAAGGCATAGAGATCTGTATCTGATTTTCCCCATATTAAAATATCATCTGTATAATGAAAAATATTAAGGCCCTTATGAATATATGGGACAAGGGCAGATTTAACAGCCTCCTGACAAATTGTAGGACTATTGGCCATACCCTGGGGCAGCACCACCCATTCAAATCTGTCAGCGGGGCTGGCATTATTAATAGACGGAACAGAGAAGGCAAAACGTTTACAATCTCGCGGATGCAAGGGGATAGAGAAAAAACAATCTTGTATATCAATAGCTATGATTGGAATTCCCGTGGGAATTGCAGAAGCAAGAGGCAAACCCCTTTGGGGGGAGCCCCAGACCTGCATGGTTTTATTTACTGCACGGAGATCTTGAAGGAGGCGCCATTTTCCCGAGCGCTTTTTAATCACAAAGACAGGAGTATTCCATGGGCTTCGAGAATGACGAATGTGTCCCAAGGACAACTGCTCTCGGACGAGCTCTTTTAAAATTTTTAGCTTATCCCTAGGTAAAGGCCACTGTTCCACCCAGACAGGCTCATTAGAAAGCCAGCTTAAGCGGGGTGTTTGGCTACGAACAGTGGCATTTAGTATTGGGGGTGCTGAATAGACCTGGTATCGCGGGAATGAGTTTTACGCTCTGCAGAGGCGTCTGTGGATATCCTAACATTAAGACACTCCAGAAGATCCCTGCCCAGTAAGTTGGTGCTAATATTAGCTACCAAAGGGCGGAAGTGTCCAGTAGAACCTTCTGGGTCTTCCCACATAAGCGAGTCTCGTGTGCAAAATGCTCTTGTCATCCCTCCTATTCCATGTAAACTGGGTCCAGGGATGAGTTCCCAATCTTGGGGAACCTCTTCTTGCCTTAAAATCGTCTTTGCTGCCCCCGTGTCAATCAAAAATTTAAAAGGAATATTGCCAATCTTTACTGTCATAGAAGGGTGACCTTGTTCTAAAACAGGAGTGGTCCACAAAATCTCAGGCCCCGAATTTGTACCATTCAGGGGCGAACCATCTTTATGAAATTGGGACCAACAATCTCTCTTCCAATGAAACCCCTTACGACATCTTGGACAAACAGTACGTGGTCTCTGGCTCCCTGACTGAAAGCGGGGTTGCTCTGGCTGGAGGCGTGGTTTCCCTGACTGGAGGCGTGGTCGCAACTTATCAGGACATTGGTTACGCCAATGTCCTTGGCGACCGCACTGAAAGCAGGCCCCGTTTTGCTTACGTGGGGCAACTGCATAGACCTGCGTCGTAGCGGGTGTCCCATAATTGCCTGATGTAAGCTCCTGTGTCGCTAGAATCCAATTATCTGGGTGTAGGTGTTTAAGATTAAGGCATACCTGACGGAATTGTGGTGTCATGCCTTCCCAGACAATAGAGCGCAGGAGTAGTGTGCGGACGTCAGGATTATAAACCTTTCTCTCTAAGCTTCTCTTCACCCTTGAGATGAAGCTCGCCAATGACTCATCAGAGCCTTGGTGAAAAGAGTTAATGGGAGCTGATGGATCTACATCAGGTGTGGTCACCCTTTCCCATGCTTGTGTTGCACAGATGCGTACCTGTTCAAAATAACCAGTTGGAAACCTGGCTTCTGCCTGCTGAGCTCCAGATTCATAAGCTCCTGCTCCAAACAAAGCATCAGAATTCCATTCTATCTGTTTGTTACTATTTTCCTGCGATTGCCTAGAGCACTCATCGCGGAAACATGCCTGCCACTGAAGATAGAGAGGGTCTGGGAGTGCAGCACGAGCCAGTTCTTTCCAGTCTTGTGGTGTATTTAAATGCTGGTAAAAGCTTCTCAAAACGGACTTGGTCCATGGAGAGTGCATACCGTCCTCCCTGACTGCTTGCCTGAGCGTTCCAAGTTCTTTCGAGGAATATGGCTGCCACGGCTGAGGGTTTTGTTTAGAAGGGGCCAAGTTTACCGGGAATGTGTGGATTTGGTCCGGTGGCGCGGGAGAGGGAGCTACAGAAGTGGAAAGTTCAGTAGAAACTGCTGTAGTGGCTGCAGGGGAGACTAAACGCATATCTACGGGGACGGAGCTCCCGGGGTGGACTGCACATGGTTTAAAATCCTTAAATGCTGAAAAAATATCCTTTAGCTCTCGTATCTCTGCCACTAGATCTCTTAATGGTGATGTATCAGCAGGGGGCGGGGTCAGGGACGAGGAAGCCTCAGGCGGAGCTGAAACCGCGGCAGCAGGGGCCGGGGGCGGGGTCAGGAAAATGGAAGCTGCAGGCGGAGCTGAAACTGGGACAGCAGGGGCAGGGGCGGGGTTCAGGAACGCAGAAGCTGCAGGCAGAGTTGAAACCGCGGAGGCAGGGGCCGTGGGCGAAGCTGAAACCGGGACGGAAGGGGCAGGGTTCAGGAACGCAGGTGGAGCTGAAACCGGGATGGAAGGGGCGGGGTTCAGGAACGCAGGCGCCTCAGGCGGAGCTGAAACGGAAGCTGAAACCGGGACGGAAGGGGCAGGGTTCAGGAACGCAGGTGGAGCTGAAACCGGGATGGAAGGGGCGGGGTTCAGGAACGCAGGCGCCTCAGGCGGAGCTGAAACGGAAGCTGAAACCGGGACGGAAGGGGCAGGGTTCAGGAACGCAGGCGTAGCTGAAACCTGAACGGCGGAAGGGGGTGGGGTCAGAGGAGGAGCGTCCGAACACGTGTGCGTGTCTGTGGGAACAGAATTCTTGGGTTTAGCCGCTGATCGCTTAGGATGTCTAAGTCTTAAGCACATGTGATTTAACTCTCGTACCTCAGCCTCAAGGTCACTTATCCTTATGGCATACCACGTTTTACATATCTTGAAAGTGGCGACCACAGTTAAAAAAATCCAAGGGGTAGCGAAAATTAAACCTTTTATGACAGCGGGAATCTGTCCCAGGTCAAGAAATAATGACTGGGACACCTCCTCATAAAACGAGAAATTTCCCATAGTGGAGGGAAACGCGGGGCCACAGAAGTGGGCGGATGCCACTTACCTGTGTCTGGGCGGTTTCGGAGACCTCAGGCCGGGCGTGGTGTGGGTACGGAACACGATGGGCGCCAGATGTTGTTGAGGTGGTCTGGTGTCGGGCTGCACCGCGGAGAAGAGAGCGGACGTCCAGAGCAAAGGGGTACACAGATCTTTATTATAGGATGGGGGGGAGGTTTGGTTCAGACCACGTGGAGCCAGCCAGCAATGGCCGACCACGGGGGGGAGAGCAGGGAGCGAGACCTCAGAGAGGGAGAGCCGAGAGCCCAGAGAGCGAGGGGAGGGGTGAGGGGGCTTTTTATTGGGCGACAACCAGGGGTGACGTGTAGGGCCAGGATTGGTTGAAAGGGGGCACTCTAGGATTTAGCGGGGCATAGAAAAACCTGGGGGCGGAGCCAGGATTGGTTGAAAGGGGGCACTCTAGGATTTAGCGAGGCATAGAAAAACCTGGGGGTGGAGACTGCATCAGAATAAGTCCTCAGCAACAGGGCTTGAACTTGAGTCTGTGGCGTGCATGGCAAAGCAGATGCCCTACCAGAATATTATGACATAAGCAGTGGTTTGGAGTGCTTTTATGCCATTGGATTTACCCTCCGGCATCCTGTTACTGTCACAGAAATAGATTCCCCCAACTGGCTCCTACCCTTTCAGTATGGACCTCAGAATGGACCTTCATGGAACAGGCCTGAGTCCCACTTGCATCATGTAGAAAAGCCCAGGTGGACTTCGCCACGAGGCACGAGGTTCCAGATGCTACCTTGATGCCAACCTGACTTCCCTGGGCAGACAACCCCAGCAATGTGTCCTGGAGCTCCATCTCCCTAGATCCCTACCCCACAAGAGAAAGAGAGAGACAGACTGAGAGAATGGATTGACCTGTCAATGCCCATGTTCAATAGGGAAGCAATTACAGAAGCCAAACCTTCCATCTTCTGCACCCCACAATGACCTTGGGTCCTTATTCCCAGAGGGATAGAGAATAGGAAAGCTATCAGGGGAAGGGGATGAGATATGGAGCTCTGGTGGTGGGAATTGTGTGGAGTTGTACCCCTCTTATTCTATGGTCTTGTCTATACTTCCATTTTATAAATAAATAAATATTAAAATTTTTAAAAAAAGAAAGTAGAGAGGTTTAGAGAACAGATTGAGTTGTTTTCCCTCAAGAGCTGTTAACCGAGTAGTGAGACACCTATTGCCAGGACTGTTAACAATTCAAAAGCTGAAGAAATTCTTTGATTGTAACCTCCCTGAGGCTCCAGATCTTAGCCACCCAGGAAAGAAAACTCTCTTCCATTATAGTTGGTAAATGATGATGGCACTGCATCTCTCAGGAAGGGCAGATGATTCAGAGTCACTAGGAGGTCATCTGTAGCAGGGCCTCTTCAGTCTGGCAAATCCTAATTTTAAAAATTTGGTCTGGGACTAGTGAGAGATCTCAGCTCAGAGAAAGCCTGTTTGGCCACATGGATAATCTAATATTGCATCATGGTAAAGGTGCTGGTTTGGTCTTGACCCCTCCTTCTTCCAGCCTGCCTGTACCCCCACAGGCTCAAGGCAATCAGAAGCCAGAGGACAAGGAAGCCCATCTTCACAGGGTTAGCCTTTTCAGGACTGAGAAAAAAGTGAGAATGGTAGCTAATGGAGGGTAATTGGAAGCCACCTGCCACAGACAAGTTTAAGTTTGCTTCACTAAATTGAATGACTCTATAACAACAAGAATATAGATTCTGGACCAGGGAGGTAGCACAGTCATAGCACACTGGGCTGTCATGCCTGAGGTTCCAGCCTTAATAGCACCACTCACTAGAGCTGAGCAATGCTGTGGTCTGGCTTCTGCCATTGCTAGACTCTGCTGGACATGGATGTTAGCAGGTAGATCCATACCCCCAGCCTGTTTCTATCTTTCCCTAGTGGGGCAGGGCGCTGAGGAGAGGTGAGACTTAGGGACACACTGGTGACATCATCTGCCTCGGGAAGTCAGGATAGGGTCATGGTAGCATCTGTAACTTGGTGGCTGGAAGGTGGTGAAATATAAAGCAGGACATGATCGTGACCTATTTAACCTTGCCACGCCAGCATGATTGATCCCCGTCCTCGCTGTTCCACCTCACTTGGGACACCTACCACTGCCTCACTGCGTCTAGTCCTCTGCATGGAATCCCAGAGCCCTGTATCAGAACTCCTGAGTTCCAGACTCATCTTGCCAAGAACTGTACCTGTGAGGTTTCTAGAGAAAAATTAATGTTTTCCCTCATTTTTTAATTCTCAAGCAAGCAAGGTAAATTTGTTTGTTTGCTTTATTTTGCTGGATTCTACTTATTATTTTTTTTCTGTGTGAGATTTTGGAATTATATAGACTTTTTTCTAAATCCTAGCTCTTGCATTTACTAATTGTATGACCTCAAGCCCCATCTGTAAAAAATGAGTATGTCTACATGCATTTGTATGTATATACACACATGATACACACATATGTGCACGATTATACTGAATGACATTATATTGTATGCATCTTCACAGATTCAAATACATATATCATGTATTTGATAAGCCTTAAAATGCATAAAAAGTAAATAAATTTTTTCTGGATTATTTTTTATAAGTTTTTATTTATAAAATGGAAACACTAACAAGACCATAGGATAAGAGGGGTAGAATTTCACACAGTTCCCACCACCTGATCTCCATATCCCATCCCCTCCCCTGATAGCTTTCCTATTCTTTATCCCACTGGGAGTATGGACCCAGGGTCATTATGAGGTACAGTAGGCAGAAGGTCTGGCTTCTGTAATTGCTTCCCCGCTGAACATGGTCATTGGCAGGTCGATCCATACTCCCAGCCTGTCTCTCTCTTTCCCTTGTGGGGCAGGGCTCTGGAGTGGTGGGGCTCCAGGATACATTGGTGGGGTCATCTGCTCTGAGAAGTCCAGTTGCCATCATATTAGCATCTGGAACCTGGTGACTGAAAAAGAGTTAAGATAGAAAGCAGAGCAAATTGTTGACTAATCATGAACCTAAAGGCAAGAATATTGTGGATGGAGATTAGAAGTGTCCATTTTGGAAAAAGCTAGTAGGTCTGTTTTAGGTCTATTCCAAGAGGCCCATGACCCAACTAGTTTTTGCTTATACCTGACATCTAATGTGCAGGCAACCTAAGCTATTGTCTGGGGGATGGTGTCACAGTTGGAAAAAGAAAGTTGGACCAGAAAGCTGAATCAGGGAAGAGAGTAGCTACAAAATATGGGCAAAGTCTATAAATATTGTTGTTTGTAGACCCCATCAATCTGATCTGGGGCCCATAGTCAGCACAGGAGCCTATGTAACCTCTGCATCCCTGTAGGTCTGAGCTCACATTCTATGGTCACAGCTAGGAACATTCCAGACTGTGCCAATTTTAGGACATGTCATCCTTGGGTAAATAAATTCTTTTTTTTTTTTTAAATATTTATTTATTTATTTCCTTTTGTCGTCCTTGTTTTTTTTAATATTTATTTTATTTATTTATTCCCTTTTGTTGCCCTTGTTGTTTTATTGTTGTAGTTATTATTGTTGTTGTCGTTGTTGGATAGGACAGAGAGAAATGGAGAGAGGAGGGGAAGACAGAGAGGAGGAGAGAAAGATAGACACCTGCAGACCTGCTTCACCGCCTGTGAAGCAACTCCCCTGCAGGTGGGGAGCCGGGGTTCGAACCGGGATCCTTATGGGTAAATAAATTCTTTTTAAAAAAAATATTTATTCCCTTTTGTTGCCCTTGTTGTTTTCTTTTAGTTGTTGTAGTTATTATTGTTGTTGTTGTTGTTGGATAGGACAGAGAGAAATGGAGAGAGGAGGGGAAGACAGAGAGGGGGAGTTAAAAGGCACTGTTACCAGAACTCAGATAATAAAAGCTTTGACTTATTTAAGCAGATTGAATAGATCCAAACTTTGAGAGAATTACTTAAGGATCTTGTCAAAATAAGACCGTCTCAACACCTCCTCCCCAAGGGGTTCTCATTCAGTAGGTTAGGTCTGAAACTCTTGAACCTACATTTTAAACCAGAGTAGCATAGATTGGTTCATTTGTGGAATACAGAGCATTAAAACACCTGTACTTACAGGGGGGAGGATTGAAGTACCCAAAGTGTCTTTCTGTCTTTCTCAGAGCTATAGTAGCTATAGTAGGTGGGTTATCATGTGACCACAGTAACACGTGGTGTTACTCCAGCTCCCTGACAGCATATGCAACGTGGCTGTGCATGTCTGTAATGGGAGAAACTCTCTGGGATACATCCGCCAAGAGCAGAATTATCGAGGGGAGAATACAGGTCCAAAAAGGATGATAAAGGGCCTAGTGGGGGTTGTATTGTTATATGGAAAACTGGCAAATGTTATGCATGCAGAAACTATTATATTTACTGTTGAACATAAAACATTAATTACCCATTAAAGAAAAAAGAGTAGAATTATCGCAGGTCTTTGCCTAAGAGGATCACTGAAAAACAGCCCAAATGTATTTTCTACTCATGAACTTCTGACATGTTTTTTTCCAGTGTTCATCTTAATGATTTAACACATGTGCCACTACCCAGCTCCCTATTTTGATTAGTGATTTAATAATGTTCTATAAGATCATAAGACTACAAGGGTACAGTTGCACATTTTGTCTTTCATTCAAGCCCTGCAGCCTCCCCCAACACAAAGACTTTAAGGTTGAGCTTTGCAAGAATATTTATGTTTAAGAATTTATTTACCTGGGAGTCTGGCAGTAGTGCAGTGGGTTAAGTGCACATGGCGCAAAGCGCAGGGACCAGCGTAAGGATCCCAGGTTTGAGCCCTCTGTTCCCCACCTGCA
Organism: Erinaceus europaeus; assembly: GCF_950295315.1. Taxonomy (NCBI): domain Eukaryota; kingdom Metazoa; phylum Chordata; class Mammalia; order Eulipotyphla; family Erinaceidae; genus Erinaceus; species Erinaceus europaeus. The sequence goes on from NC_080172.1 coordinate 8,229,821, forward strand.
GGGGAGTCACTTCACAGGCAGTGAAGCAGATCTGCAGGTGTCTATCTTTAACTCCCCCTCTCTGTCTTCCCCTCCTCTCTCCATTTCTCTCTGTCCTATCCAACAACAACAACAACAATAATAACTACAACAACTAAAAAAAACAACAAGGCATCTAGAGGCCCTTCAGGTTCAAACTGTGGCATTACCTTCTATCAGACCTGAGCAGGACTCTTATCATCTCTTTCTCTCATAATAAATCAATATGTAAATAAAAAGAATAAGTAAACAGTCCAATGAATTGATGTATATTCCTTGAGCTAAGATTGTGACACATTCAGGGACCGGTGGTAATGCAGCGGGTTAAGCGCACATGGTGCAAAATGCAAGGACTAGGGAGTCAGGCTGTAGTGCAGCGGGTTAAATGCACGTGGTGCAAAGCATAAGGATCCCAGTTTGAGCCCCTAGCTCCCCACCTGCTGGGGAGTCGCTTCACAGGCGGTGAAGCAGGTCTGCAAGTGTCTGTCTTTCTCTCCCCCTCTCTGTCTTCCCCTCCTCTCTCCATTTCTCTCTGTCCCATCCAACAATGACATCAACAACAGCAACAATAATAAAAATAAGGGCAACAAAAGGGGATATACACACACACACATACACACACACACACACACACACACACACATATTAAAAAAGTGCAAGGACTGGTGTTAGAATCCCGGTTACAGCCCGAGGCTACCCACCTTCAGGGAGGTCACTTCATAGGCAGTGAAGCAGGTCTGCAGGTGTCTGTCCTTCTCTCCCCCTTTCTACCTTCCCCTCCTCTCTCGATTTCTCCCTGTCCTATCCAATAACAACAACAGTAATGACAACAAAAACAATAATAACAACAACAAGGGCAGTGAAAACGGGGGTGGGGGGTGGGGGGCGGCCTCCAGGAGCAGTGGATTGGTAGTCCAGGCACCCAGTCCCAGCAATAACCCTAGTGGCAAAAGAAAGATTGTGACACATTCAAGTGCACTGTGATAATAACATTGTCCTTTCATTTTTTTAACTTTAATGGCAGGAAATGTATGGAAAAAAGAAAGAAAATCAGGTATAAATACTAATGAGACATTAACAAAACTATTCACCATTCCTTTTGACACAAATATCTAAAGCAAATTGAAGAAGTTAGTTTGCATTGATACTTCTTGATACTTCAATGGACATTGGCAATAAAACATTAGCAGAGGGGAGTCAGGTAGTAGCACAGAGGTTTAAGCGCACATGGTGTGAAGCTCAAAGACCAGAGTAGGGATCCTGGTTCGAGCCCCCAGCTCCACACCTGTAGGTAAGTCAAATCACAGGCGGTGAAGCAGGTCTGCAGGTGTCTGTCTTTCTCTTCCCGTCTCTGTCTTCCCCTCCTCTCTCCATTTCTCTCTGTCCTATCTAGCAACGATGACATTAATAACAACAACAATAAAAAAAAAGGGCAACAAAATGGAAAATAAATAAACAAAAAAAATTTTAAAAAAACATTAGCAGAACTAGCATCTATTAGAATCACACATATGGCTGTATGTTTTGTCTTCCTCTATGGAACACATGGCCACTCTCCAGAAACTCTTGGTCTGTTATTATACTGTAATATCCTTTAATACAGAGGAAGATGATTTTTTTTCCTCCTTTTCTTTGTAATTATTTCCCATGCCTTTCATGGACATTGGTAATACTCCAAAAGTTTTCTAACCAATTTAATAATGTCAGTTGTCGGAGCAGATTTTCTGTGCTAGGACTTCATGACAATATACATTCAACACTGACTCTACACAGGCCTTCTAGTCTCTTTGTAGTCTATCCTTCCTTTAGTCTTATTTTTGTTCTTTTTCAGACTTACTGAGTCATCTCCAACTTTTTTTTTAAATGCAGCATTAGTTAACAGTCCTAAGGCCTCGTATGTGCACCACAACTAAGTGACTTCCACAGTTCAAAGTTCTATTCTTTTTTGCTTGTTTTTAGAGTGAGGGGGATGGAGATATAGAGTAGGGACACCACCACTATGTCACTCCATCATCCATGGAGCGTGCCCAGAACCATCTGTATGTCTCATGTGGAGTAGAGACTCAAACCCAGGACCTCCTGCTCAGTATCACATGGGCTGTAACAGGAGAACTATTACTCAGCCTAAGTTTTAAAAAGCTTTATTAAAAGATCTCTATGCAAGAGGCTAGTTGTCGGGCTGCGCCGCGGAGGAGAGCTAGAGGAGATCCGGGGTGAAGAGGGAACACAAATCTTTATTCTTGTGGGGCACCTCAGAGTTGGGTGAGAGCGCAGTGGTTCGGGCCACGTGGAGCTACCAAAATGGCCACCTCCCGCTATGTGCAGCAACCCTCCTCTGTGTCCACAGGTGAAGGGGCTACGAGAGCAAGGGGCGGAAGAAATAGAGCTTTTATGGGAGAAAGTGGGGAGGTGATTGGCTAGGAAACAAGGCCCTCGGGGATAGATCACAGCTCTCACAGGAGGGGGAGGAGTAAACAAGGCGCTCCGGGATTATATTATCAACTATCATAGGGAATTGACAGTGCCCTGAGGGGACAACATGGTGGATGTGACCTCATCTGCATAATTTCCCAGCAGCTAGTAACCAGAATAAATAAAGAGCTTGCCAAATTCAACAACAAGACAACAAATAACCCCATCCAAAAATGGGGGGAGGACATGGACAGAATATTCACCACAGAAGATCCAAAAAGCCAAGAAACACATGAAAAAATGCTCCAAGTCTTTGATTGTCAGAGAAATGCAAATAAAGACAACAATGAGATAACACTTTACTCCTGTGAGAATGTCACACATCAGAAAAGGGAACAGCAGCAAATGCTGGAGAGGTTGTGGGGTCAAAGGAACCCTCCTGCACTGCTGGTGGGAATGTCAATTGGTCCAACCTCTGTGGAGAACAGTCTGAAGAACTCTCAGGAGGCTAGAAATGGACCTAGTCTATGATCCTGCAATCCCTCTCCTGGGGATATATCCTAAGGAACCCAACACATCCATCCAAAAAGATCTGTGTACACATATGTTCTTAGCAGCACAATTTGTAATCGCCAAAACCTGGAGGCAACCCAGGTGTCTAACAACAGATGAGTGGCTGAGCAAGTTGTGGTCTATATACACAATGGAATACTACTCAGCTATAAAAAATGGTGACTTCCCCGTTTTCAGCCGATCTTGGATGGACCTTGAAAAATTCATGTTTAGTGAAATAAGTCTGAAACAGAAGGATGAATATGGGATGATCTCACTCTCAGGCAGAAGTTGAAAAACAAGATCAGAAGAGAAAACACAAGTAGAACCTGAACTGGAATTGGCATATTGCACCAAAGTAAAAGACACGGGGGGCGGGGGGGGTTGGAGAATGCAGGTCCAAGAAGGATGACAGAGGACCTAGTGGGGGTTGTATTGTTATATGGAAAACTGGGAAATGTTATGCATGTACAAACTTTTGTATTTACTGTTGAATGTAAAACATTAATTCCCCAATAAATTAAAAAAAAAAAGATTGCTATGATTTCATTTTCAAAATAGGTGAATCATCAAAGTCTTGTCATCAGTTTAGAGTTTGCCCCTCATTTCCTTTGTAAAGATTCTAGGGGCCGAGTGGTGGCGCACCTGGTTGAGCGCACATGTTACAATGATCAAGGACCTGGGTTCGAGGCCCCAGTTCCCATTTGCTGGGAGGAAGCTTTGCTAGCGGTGAAGCAGAGCTGCAGGCATCTCTCTTCCTCTCTATTTCCTCCTTTCTTCTCAATCTCTGGTTGTTTCTATCCAATAAACAAATTTTAAAAGAATTAAGTTTAAAAGAAAAGATTCTAGTGACCGGGTAATGGTGTCTGGTTGAGTATACATGTTGCAATGTGCAAGGACCTGAGTTTGAGCCCTTGGTCCCCACCTGCAGGGAAAAAGCTTTGCGAGTAGTGAGCGGTGGTGCTGCAGGTGCCTCTCTCTCTCTATTACCACCTTCCTTCTCAATTTCTGGCTGCCTCTCTCTCTCTTTCCCTCTCTATCCCTCCCTCCCCTCTCGATTTCTGACGGTCTCTATCTAATAAATAAATAAAGATAATTTTTTAAAAAGATTCTAAAGAGGGATATTAGAACTTGGAAGGTGCCTGTTTTTTTTTTAAGTCTTTTTAAAGAATATTTATTTATTTCCTTTTGTTGTCCTTGTTTTTTATTGTTGTAGTTATTGTTAGATAGGACAGAGAGAAATGGAGAGAGGAGGGGAAGACAGAAAGGGGGAGAGAAAGATAGACACCTGCAGACCTGCTTCACCGCCTGTGAAGCGACTCCCCTGCAGGTGGGGAGCTGGGGGCTCGAACTGGGAGGGCGGGCCCTTGCGCTTTGCACCAAGTGCGCTTAACCCACAGCGCTACCGCATGACTCTCTGAAGAGGCCTGTCTTAATCAAACTGCGTAGTACATACTCAGTCATATAACCGGTGGAATCTGATAAAGTTTAATAATCATGGATCGTTTCATTTTTCCTTTTGTATACTGAGTGGCTTATGTAAGGAATCTGCTGACACCTCAAAGTCTCATTTGCTTTCTTTGAACTTTACTTCTATAGGCCATAATAATAAAATAACCATCTGTTGATCATGTAGAGAAGACATAAAATTAAGTAAGAATCGTAATTAAGTAGTTGAAGGAAATGCTTCTTCCTGTAAGCCTTTTGTAAATCTTTCATGCTTCACGAGTCATTTTATCCATTGACATAGCAGACTTAATTATCAAGCAGTGCAAGTTCCATAATATTGTCTTCCAGTGCTAAAGGAATCCTTCTATATAGTTGCTGATATCTATCTGTCTGTCTACCTACCTATCTATTTTCTATTTAATCTCTCTATACATACATATATATGTGTATATTTATTTATATGCTACATAGTATTGGATTTGATAATATCAATATAAAAATAATACTTGATGAAAACAGATTATGAAAGTTATCTATGATATAATAATGGATTAACTTCACATTATGGTTTTGTGGGAGGGCTTTTTTGCAGATCCTCTTTCATTTTCTGCAAATCACTATTAAACCACTAAAAAAAATAATAACCAGTTGTCTGGATGACACACAATAATAATATGAAATATTAAAGTGAAAAATGCATGGCCAGGAAAATAGTAAAACTGGTAGAACATTAAACTTGTCTGCATGAGGTTCCTGCTTTGATCATAGGTACTGCGTACAGCAGAATGCTGGTCTGACTTCTCTCTTTCTCCCATCCAAGTACTAACCAGGCCCGACCCTGCTTAGCTTCCGAGATCAGACGAGATCGGGCATGTTCAGGGTGGTATGGCCGTAGACGACTTCTCTCTTTCTATTTCATATGAAACACTCTCTCACACATGTAATAAGTAGATAAATCTTTCAAAGTGGAGAAACTGAGTGTGATACCAAATAAATTCACATTAAAATAACAATATGCTAGCTATTCATAACTAAGATAAAAATCACCAATAATACAAAGTATTGGTGAAAACGGAGGCCAATTGAATTTTCATAAAATGTTGCAACAGAGAGAGAGAGAGAGACTGTGAGAGAGAGAGGGAGAGAGACTGTGAGAGAGAGAGGGAGAGAGATTGTGAGAGAGAGAGAGAGAGAGGGAGAGAGACTGTGAGAGAGAGACTGTGAGAGAGACTGTGAGAGAGAGATAGGGAGAGACTGTGAGAGAGAGAGGGAGAGACTGTGAGAGAGAGAGAGGGAGAGAGACTGTGAGAGAGATAGGGAGAGACTGTGAGAGAGAGAGGGAGAGACTGTGAGAGAGACTGTGAGAGAGAGAGGGAGAGACTGTGAGAGAGAGAGGGAGAGACTGTGAGAGAGAGAGGGAGAGACTGTGTGTGTGTGTGTGAGAGAGAGAGAGAGAGAGAGAGAGACTGTGTCAAAAAGACCTATTTTCAATTAATTTTGTAGAAGAGAATCTACAACTTTCTTCATCCCTAATTTCCTAACCCAGCTTAACTCCAGACAAGGCTTAGGGCTGTCAGCCTTTCTCCCCTGCCTAGCACATTAGAGAATCTGGTTAAATAAGAGGAACAGAGACCAGCCAAGTCGATGCCCATGAGTTAGTGAAAATGTGAGTTGTTTTGCAATATGAACTTTTCTGTTAATTTGGGTTTAAAGCTAAATAAGCATTATATAAATATATTGAAGTTAGATTGCTGACAGAGTGGAAATGTTTTGTTTTCTGAAAATACCACAAACTATTTCTAAGACACTTAGAATTTGGCATTAAACAAATATATTCCCCAAGCACCTTTCTTCTATATAAACATATAAATTCATAGAGTCCACATGTTTCTGATTCACTTGCAACTAAGTAACAAAAATTACAAGACCCAGTTGCCAACCACAAGGTCTAGGATGTCATAAAAGGAAGAAAAAAAAAGAGAGAGATAGAAAGAGATGATGGAAGAGAAAGAAAGGAAGAAAGAAAAAACATCCTTTTAAAATCTTCCTTTTAGACTATTTACTGATCCCAAGGAAGTTCAAATTCTGATTATGAGAGTTTATTATAAACTGTTTCTTTTCATTTGATTTTTTTCTTTATATTAGTCTTAGCCCCATGAGAAGATTCAGATAGGTGGGATATAGGCATTTAGCAATTTCATCTTTGATAGTTTTTATTTTCAAACAGAAAAAAAAAAAAGCTAAGTGTTAAAAAAAAAAAAGTAGGGAGTAGCAGCGGGTTAAGCGCAGGTGACGCAAAGCACAAGGACCTGCGTAAGGATCCCGGTTCGAGCTCTTGGCTCCCCACCTGCAGGGGAGTCGCTTCTCAGGTGGTGAAGCAGGTCTGCAGGTGTCTGTCTTTCTCTCTCCCTCTCTGTCTCTCCCTCCTTTCTCCATTTCTCTCTGTCCTATGCAACAACAACGACATCAATAACAACAACAATAATAACTACAACAATAAAACAACAAGGGCAAAAAAGGGGAATAAATAAATAAATTTTTTTAAAAAGTAAGCATTTACTTTCAGTTTCTTTCACCCTTGACTGATAGTACACTTTGGTACAGATGGTATCCACTTAATCTTACCCACAAGCCTAAAGAAAACTATCAAGCAGCTGAAATCTGTTCAATCCATATAAATCCATTTGCCAATAAGCAATTAACAAATATTTCTTGAAGCAGCCATTCTCTCAGATGTGTCTAATGTTAGGAATGAGCTAGTTACGTACTTAGCATATAAGGTCCCAGGTGTCATTTCAGGATTCCAATAACGTAAACAAACACTGTCCTGGTTAAATCTTGAATATTTTTAATCTTTTCTATAAAATGGCATGTTTAATGAAAAACTAGATGTAATGATGTATTTGTACATGAAAGGCCTTCCCTAGTAACATACTTAATCAGCAGGTGGCTTGTCATACTTACTCCAGGTCTTCATGTGTTTGAATGATTTCATCTTTCTCATGTTTCAGTTAAGCATAGTTCCTGCTGTTCAGCCACTGTGTCTATGTTGCTTATATATTGTGGCAGGAGGAAGGGGAGATTCTTCTGTATATTCCAGGGCAGGTTTAACGTCTTCTGAAACAAAGTAGGGTTTGCTGCCTTGTTTCAGTCTGTACTCTGGCCCCTGGAAGCCTGCACCAATAGCCTTGATAGGCTGTACAAGTTTAGTTTTCAGCCAGGTTTTTTTTTTCCCCCAGATAGGTTTTCTGTCCTATAGTGTTCTTCTGTGTAGCACTGACTACACAAATGGCCCTGCCCGTCAGCTTTCAGTTGCTGGTTCAAGTTATTTTTGTCTTGAGAGTTTCTCTCACACCCCTTTCTACTCCTGCTTACACCCACCTGTAGCTCAGTGAACTACTTCTTAAATTTCAGTTGTAATGTTGTCAAGTTCCATGTATTTTTTTTTTCATTGTTTTATCTACTTGATCATGGGAGTGATCTTTTGGCAGCTACTACTTTGTGGACACCAATTTTATCTAATTTTTTAAATTTTTTTAAAATTTATTTTCCCTTTTGTTGCCCTTCTTGTTTTATTGTTGTTGTTGTTATTATTGTTGTTGTTGTTAATGCCATCGTTGTTGCATAGGACAGAGAAAGATGGAGAGAGGAGGGGAAGACAGAGAGGGGGAGAAAAAGAGAGACACCTGCAGACCTGCTTCATCAACTCCCTTTGCAGGTGGGGAGACAGGGCACCAACTGAGATCCTTATGCAGGTCCTAGCCCTTCGTGCCAGGTGTGCTTAACCCGCTGTGCTACCGTCTGATCCCCTATTTTATTTTTTGATTAATGAGATAGGAAAGAAAAAAAAGATAGAGAAAACAGCATTACTCTGGCTTAAAATATGTTCCCTAGACATCCTATCTGAGAATCTCAAAAGAACTTAATTAAAATGCAGATTACTGAACTCAGATCTGTATCTGCTGAATTAGAATGTCTCAAACCAAGATGAAGGAAAACTGGGCATGCCACAAATTCTCAGATGATTCTGAAGCATATTAGCACTTGGGAGCACTATCACTCTGATAATCCTGTGACTTAACTGCAAAAGCATAACCTTTAAAGACAATAAGAATGCTAATGAAAACATTAATTGGGCTTCATTAAATTAGCAGTGTATGTACTTCAAAGGACAGAATCAAGAAAAGAATGACAGCCTTCACAATTGAAGAAAATATTAGCAAATCGCGTTTATCACAAGGATCTGTTTTTCCGAATATAAAAATAATCCTCATTGCTCTCAAATAAAAAAGACAAATAACCCAATTAAAAATGAAAAGAACTTGAATAGACATTTCCCCTTATAAGATACATAAATTACAAATAAGCACATGAAATGATTTTCAATACCATTAGTCATTAGGGAAATACAAGTCAAAACCTCAGTGAAAGAGATGATAGTCTTTACACCCACCAGGGGGATTATAATTTTAAAAAGTAAAAAGGAATTCTTACGCATTGCTGATGACAGTGCAGTAGGATTGACCACTTCCGTAGTGTAAGTCAAAGACTATCTCTTTGGTCAAATTTTAATCAGACCCCTCTGAGTCCTCATTTGCATAAGGATCAGTTTTGACCTGCACCTCATGGACTGCTGATCCAAGTTCAGCTAGAATTCTTCTAAACCATCTTAGTAAATATCACTCAACTTGATGCCCAGCCAATATTAGTGATGGATAGAAGTGTTCTGTCTATGGACTCTCATCCTCTTAGATTACAATCCTTTTTATTAATATTATTATTTTTTAATTTTTTATTTAAGAAAGGATTAGTAAACAAAAACATAAGGTAGAAGGGGCACAACTCCACACAATTCCCACCACCCAATCCCCATAATCCCCCACCCCCCATGGTAGCTTTCCCATTCTCTAGCCCTCTGGGAGCATGGACCCGGAGTCATTGAGGGTTGCAGAAGGTAGAAGGTCTGGCTTCTGTAATTGCTTCCCCGCTGAACATGGGCGTTGACTGGTCGGTCCATACTCCCAGTCTGCCTCTCTCTTTCCCTAGTAAGGTGTGTCTCTGGGAAGCTGAGCTCCAGGACACATTGGTGGGGTCTTCAGTCCAGGGAAGCCTGGCCAGCATCCTGGTGGCATCTGGAACCTGGTGATTGAAAAGAGAGTTAACATATGAAGCCAAACAATTTGTTGAGCAATCATGGATCCCAAGCTTGGAATAGTGGAGAGGAAGTGTTAGGGAGGTACTCACTGCAAACTCTAGTGTACTTATGCTTTCAGGTATATATTTTACAGTAGTTTATGGATACGTGTGCACATAAGCTCTCTCTCACAGAAACTGGTGTATATCTAGATTATGGGACTTTGTTAGAAAGTGAACTACCTGAGATGAAATTAGAGTGTACTATAAAAGGATATTATTTATTTTATAGAACAGAGAGAAATTGAGAGGGAGGGGAGAGAGAAAAGAAAAGAGACAGAGAGACACCTGCAGCACTATTTTACCACTCGTGAAGCTTTCTCTCTGCAGGTGGAGTCTGGGGGCTTGAATTTGAAACCTTATGTACAGTAATATATGCACCACCACCCGACTCACAGATTATAAATCTCCAGCTGTCTCTTTTGTACGTAGTGTTGAGTTTAATCTCTCTCCCTCTTTCTCTCCCCTTCGCTCTCTCTTCTTCATAGTAAATGCTCTCTCCTCCATCTTTTTTTCTTTTATTGCCAGAGCTTTGCAGGGGCTCTATGTCTGTGTGATTGTACCATGCCAGGCGAATGCTTTTTTTTTTTCATTTCCAAAGATAGATCAAGAAAGACGCAAGAAGAAGAGATACCACAGCACCACGCCACCATTCTTGACGCTTCCCCTTATGATGCTCTGTGTGTGTGTGGTGGCTGGGAGACTTGAACCCAAGTTCTTGAGCACGGTAAAGTATATGTTCTGACTGGTGAATTATCTCTTTACCCCTGGAATAGTCCTAAGTCAAATCTTTCTTGCCTATTTAACTTTGTTCAATATAATTTTTTATGACACTGATGAGAAATGGTGCAGCTGCTTTGAAAGCAGTTTGACTGTTCCTCAGAAGGTTAAATACAGAGTTTTCCAGCAATTATACTCCAATGTTTACACCCAAGAAAATTAAAAATATGTATTCCCTCATAAAACTTGCACATGAATTTTTTTTTTAATTTTTTTTCCTTCAGGGTTATTGCTGGGGCTCAGTGCCTGCACTATGAATCCACTGCTCCTGGGAGTTATTTTCTTCCCTTTTGTTGCCCTTGTTGTTTATCATTGTTGTTGTTATTATTATTGTTGTTCTTATTGCTGTCATTGTTGTTGAATAGGACAGAGAGAAATCGAGACAGAAGGGGAAGACAGAGGGGGAGAGAAAGATCGATACCTGTAGACCTGCCTCACCACTTATAAGGTGACCTCCCCCCTGCAGGTGGAGAACTAGGGGCTCAAATCAGGATCCTTGTGCTGGTCCTTGTGCTTTGCATCATGTGCGCTTAACCACTGTGCTACCGCTTGGCCCCCATGAATATTCTTATCAGAAGTTTTCATATTAATCAAAAAGTGGAAAGTCAAATGCCTATCAACTGGTGAATGAATAAACAATATGAGTATATCCATACAATAGAGTATTATTCATCCACAGAGAAAGAAAAGTATTAATATATGCTTAAAAAATAAAAACATGGGGGCCAGGTGGTGTCTTACAGGGTTGAGTGCACATGTTACAATACTTGAAGACCTAGGTTCAAGGCACTGGTCCCACCTGCAGAAGGAAAGCTTTGCAAGTGGTGAAGTAATGTTGCAGGTGTCTCTCTGTCTCACCCTCTCAATCATATGCTTCCCTCTTGATTTCTGACTATCTCTATCTAATAAATAAATAAATAAATAAATAAAGATTTAAAAAAGAACTTAAAATATGTTTAATAGCAAACAATGTGCTTAGTAAAATAAATCAGAAACAAAAGGCTATTTATTGAATATGAAATGACCAGGAGAATCCATAGAGACAAAAAGGAATTGATGTGTCCTGGAGCTCTGCTTCCCCAGAGACCCAGTCTGCTAGGGAAAGAGAGAGGCAGACTGGGAGTATGGATCGACCTGTCAATGCCCATGTTCAGCGGGGAAGCAATTACAGAAGCCAGACCTTCTACCTTCTGCATCCCACAATGACCCTGGGTCCATGCTCCCAGAGGGATAAAGAATAGGAAAACTATCAGGGGAGGGGATGGGATACGGAGTTCTGGTGGTGGGAATTGTGTGTGTGTGTTGTACCCCTCTTATCCTATGGTTTTGTTAATGTTTCCTTTTTATAAATAAAATAAAATAAAAGGAATTGAATGATTAGCAGGTACTGAGATAGAAGGGAACTGAGGAGTGATGATATAAAGATAAGTTTCTTTTAAGAGTAGTAGGATAGTAGAACTATTATGATACAGTCTTGGAAACATAAAAAAAAAGACTTTTATGAGAGTGTATTTGGGCTGGGGAAACACCATATGGTTATGCAAAATCATTTTCATACCTGGGGCTCCAAGACCGCAGGTTCAATCCCATCACCACCAAAATCCAAAACTGAAGAAGATTCTGGTAAAAAAAAAAAAAAAAGAAAAGAAAAGAAGATAAAAGTGTGTGATTTTGTGACATATAAACTGCATCTCATTTTTTGTAAACATATTTACTAAAGCACTGAGAAAACATCTTAGTGGTCTTGCTTCATATATATTTTCATGTATCTGATTATGAAAATGAATATTAATTAGGAAACCACAAATAGAACAGAGTAAATGTTAATATTTCATGCAAAAAAGTATACTACCAAAATGTTCTCTTTCCCAAAACACTGAACTTAAACCGTGCATTAAGTTGTGTTTTTGGTTTGTGTTTGCATAGTCTGGGCCCACCCAAACACATGATTTCACAATTAAGAACTCCTTTTTCCTTCAAATACAGACAGAAAGAGTAAGAGAGAGATAAACTGCACCCAGAGTTTCCTCCAGCAAAGAAGCAGGCAGGACAGCCTACTGCAACATAGGAGGATGAGCATCAAAAGCAAACATACAAACACTGTGCAGACAGTGAGGTCAAGCCAAGGAATGAGCACGGTGAGGTGCTGTCACTGGCAATCTTGAAATAGACCTTTTCATTCTCCATTGTGCAATCTTTACTTCTCTCCTTCCTCCTCAAAATGGATTGTTACAGGATTTCCTTGACAGCAAAGAGTAAGAATGAAGTTCATGTGTTTCTTACTCTCTACAGACCTCGATGGACTAACTGTGAGAATTTCTATTGTGGTTTTAAAAGTTCAGCGCCTCTAGGAATTCATGATGCAGAATGGCACACAAAGGAAATAATAGAAGTCCCTGCAAAGACTAGGCCTGAAGGCCGGTGAAATAGCTCACTTGGATAATGGATTTCTTTGCTATGGGTGCAATGCAGGTTTGAGTCCAGATTCCATCACACTAATGGAAATTTCAGTGCTGTGCTCTGTCTCACACACTCTCTGTGTAGGCCTCTCTGTTTCTATTTGAAAATAAATAAATAAATAAATAAATATGAAAGCTATGCCTGGGCTGGTTTATAATGCCAGGTTCAATAGCCCAGTATCCACTGGACACCTAGAGTGTGTTAGGTTCCTTAGTGGGTTTTGACATAAAGTTCAGTGAAAGGTTCTACTATTATGGAAATATTTGATCTATACTTAAAGCAAAAATACAACGCTAAGTTTCTCTAGTATTACTGCTAATGCATAATGTCATTTGCAAACCACACAATGTGTATTTTGTACAGTATATTTTAGCAGGGTAAGTATAGAAATTGAGAGCAAGTCCTTAACACTTTTATCATAGAGCCAGAAAAATAGCTCTCGTGGGTAATGCTCCTGCCCTGACATGCTTTCAAGCCACGGTTGAGTCCAGCCCCTATCACATTGGAGAAAGTTTCAGTACTTGGTCTATCTCTTTCTCTACTTTTTTTTTTGGCTCCAGGGTTATCTCCGGGGCTCAGTGCCTGCACCATGAACCCATTGCTCCTGGAGGCTATTTTTCCCTTTTGTTGTCCTTGTTGTTACCCTTGTTGATATTTTTATTGTTGCCATTGCTGTTGTTGTTACTGGATAGGACAGAGAGAAATAGAGAAAGGAGGGGAAGACGGGGGAGGGGGAGGAAGATAGATGCCTGCAGACCTGCTTCACTGCCTGTGAAGAACCCCCCTGCAGGTGGGGAGCTGGGGGCTCAAAGCGGGATCTTTACGCCAGTCCTTGCGCTTAGTGACATTTACACTGTGCTACTGCCCAGTCTTCCCCCCCACTCTCTTTCTATCTTTAAAAGCTGGCCCTGAATAATTAAGCCCTAGTGGAGATAAAAAATAATTATAGCACATCACAGATTGATTTTAATCCATTTAATATAGTATTAAAATGGGAATTTTTCATCATATATAAACTTTATAGGATTGGCCTCTCTCCATATCAAAAGGTTTTCAATGTACCCAGAATAAGCTTTCTCCGGTGTCACTTTGATATGATATGTGAAACTAAGGTCAAGACTTTGCATGTATCTTGGGAACTCTGTAACTATTACTAAAAAAGCCTTTGTTTTAAAAGCAGTGAAGATCTAATCTGAAAAGAAACTTTTTGCTCTTGCCCTTCCTTGACAGAAGAAAATATCATCACTTTCTAAGACTTTTCACATTTCTCTAATCAAAGAAACAATTACTTCTCCACCAAATGTGATTTGGGTGTATCATCCGGGTGTAGGTGGATCAGTGAAAACGTCCTTACTATCTGAGAAATTGATATTTTTTTAGTTTCCGAATAAAGATGACACCATCTACTTCTTGGTATTTGAATCGCCTTCTTTCTCTTTGTGCCCCAGGTTTCTTAGTACAGGATATATATTCCTGTTGTCAACACATTTTACTTTAGAATTTACAGCTACGCTGGGGTCTGGGTGGTAGCGCAGCAGGTTAAGCGCACATGGCACGAAGTACAAGGACCGGGCAGAAAGATCCCGGTTCGAGCCCCCGGCTCCCCACCTGCAGGGAGGTCACTTCACAGGCGATGAAGCAGGTCTGCAGGTGTCTGTCTTTCTCTCCCTCTCTCTGTCTTCCCCTCCTCTCCATTTCTCTAGGTCCTATCCAATAACAACAATAAAAATAATAATAACAACAAGGGCAACAACAATAGGAAAAAATAGCCTCGAGGAGCAGTGGATTCATAGTGCATGCACCAAGCCCCAGCGATAACCCTGGAGGAAAATAAACAAACAAAAAAGAATTTACAGCTAGGTCAATTCTCCATGTGTATGCTATTAAATTGATTTTTTTCCTTTGCTAACACATTTGATGATATTTGAATTACGTCCAAGAAGAACTGAAAAATGTTTTGAATTTTCCCTTGTGCCTCTACAATTTAAGTGTATTGTGTATACACACACACACACACACACACATACACACACACACACACACATATATGTTAGTCCATGATGAACTAGACTAATAAAAATTGCTGGTGCTTTGATCATCATAGGTACTTTGAATTCTGTTCTTGTAGAAAGATTCGAGTTGCACTAAAACAAAAGTGCCTTTGGGGAATCATAGAAACTCTTCCAGAGGAGAAAACTCAAAAACAAACTTGTCAGGAGACAAAGAGAGAAAAGGGCATTTTAAGAATGAAGAAATGCATATGCCAAGGCAGAGAGCCCAGGGAAGAGACAATTACTCTCCGTGAAAGAACTTTTAAGACTTCAGAATTGTTGGTGTGAACGTTAGTTTCAGGGTTGGAGGATCTATAAAATATGAATTTCCGATTGTAGACAATGGACGAGTGTAAGAGGCCATGTAGCTTGTCTTAGTTGCTTGAGGAACTACAGTAAATTTTATATACTGGTGACTCAAGCTGTAGTTCGTTGGTCACAGGACTGGAGGCTGGTTCTTCTTCTTCTAGCGTTTGCCCTTCTTCCGTTGCCAGTCAACAGGTCAGGTTGAAAGCTGTCAGGAGCTGCTTGTTGCTGGCTTTGAAAGTGACTGGGATCCATGTGGATTCAGTCGGCTAGGAAGGATCGTCAGTTTCCCCAATGAATGGGTACTCACGGGATGCACCACGAGAAGGTCGATCCAATGCATCCCCTTCTTCTAAAGGAGGCTGGTTAAGTTCAAGATCCAAGAACTGGAATATTCAGTCCCTGGTTTGCAGATGACCACCGTTCCACTGTGTCTTTTTACATGACAAAGAAGAAAGCTCTGGTATATCTTTCCTCATCTGAGCATGAATCCCATTTTGTTTTTTTTTTGTTGTTGTTTTTTTTGCTACCAGGGTTGTCACTGGGGCTTGGTACTTGCACTACAAATCTACCAAACCTGGTGGCCATTTTTTTTCTTTCTGTTTTATTGAATAAGGC
The DNA here is from genome assembly GCF_950295315.1 of Erinaceus europaeus. Taxonomy (NCBI): domain Eukaryota; kingdom Metazoa; phylum Chordata; class Mammalia; order Eulipotyphla; family Erinaceidae; genus Erinaceus; species Erinaceus europaeus. The sequence goes on from NC_080172.1 coordinate 8,245,660, forward strand.
AGAGAGAAATTAAGAAGGGATAGGGAGATAGAAAGACAGACACTGACTTGTAGACCTGCTTTGTTGTGTGAAACACCATGTCTCCCACCCACCCCCCACCACCCACAAATGGAGTTTGAGGGCTCAACCCAGGTCCTTGAGCATAGTAACACTGGGAGCACCACTGCCCAGCCCCTGAGGGCTTTACTCTTAGGACCTATCTGAACTTAAATACTTCCTAAAGGCCCTGCCTCTTCAGACCAGTACTCTTGTGTTGAATTTTTTTTTAATATATTTATTTATTTATTTATTTTCCCTTTTGTTGCCCTTGTTGTTTAACATTGTTGTGGTTATTGATGCTGTTGGTGGTGGATAGGATGGAGAGAAATGGAGAGAGGAGGGGAAGACAGAGAGGGGGAGAGAAAGAGAGACACCTACAGACCTGCTTCACCACCTGGGAAGCGACTCCCCTGCAGGTGGGGAGCCGGGGGCTCGAACTGGGATCCTTATGCCAGTCTTTGTGCTTTGCGCCACGTGTGCTTAACCCGCTGCACTACCGCCTGACTCCCCGTGTTGAATTCTTAATCCTCAATGACAGTCTTAAGAAGCAGAGCTTCCACTTTCAGTTCAGAATTTGTTACATACTATGTCACCTTCATCCATAAATTATTCAGCCACATAGCTGTATAGTGCTGTCATATATAGAAAAACATTTAACCATATTTTCTTCATATTTTTTGCAAATATGGAGTGAAATCATATGTATGGTTATTCAATCCTGTACTTACAAAAAGATAATATAGGGGGCCGGGTGGTGGCACACCTGGTTGAGCGTACATGTTACAATGCATTAGGACCCAGGTTTGAGCCCCCCCCAGTTCCCACTTGCAGGGGGAGATCTTTGCGAGTGGTGAAGCAGGGCCACAAGTGTCTCTCTTTCTCTCTTCCTCTCTATCTCCCCTTCTCTCTCGATTTCTGATTGTCTCTATCCAATAAATAAATGAAGATAATTTTAAAAAATTAAGAATTAAAAAACAAAGAAATGATATATGAGTAGGCCTCTGCAACATCTTAAATTATGAAGAATTCATTATCATTCATAATCACAGTTATTTATGTATTTATTCTCATCAGCTTCCTCCCAGAGATGAAACGTATGCTTGGGTGATCAAAGGAAATACAAAACTGGGTATCAAGAAAGTGGAAAAGAGTGCCTGCCCTGTGTAGAGGCAGAATGATCAGCAATTCACAGCATGCCCAAGTGCCTACAGTATAGTGAAAGAAGGAGTTGTTATTTAAAACCCATTTGTTTTTTATTTGTTACAAAACCAGGGACTCATGCATGCACACTTTCATGCCTTGTGAGCTGTTTTTCATCCATAGGGAGAAACACCACAGTGCTGTGGTTTCTCCCAGTTCCAAAGCAGATTGACAATTCAACCTGGGCTGCATATATGATAAGACACTTGTCCAACCTAGTATGTAGGGACTCCCCAGTCCCTGAACCCAGCTTTTAAAGATGTGTATTTAAAAGGCACAAGGGAAATAACTGATTTTTTAAAAAAAAAAAAAAAGAAAGAAAGAAAGAAAGAAAGAAAGAAAGAAAGAAAGAAAGAAAGAAAGAAATAATAGCCTAAATACTGTCACAATTACCAGGAGTTGTTCTGGCGTTAAATTCTGGAAACAGATAATCAAAGTTTCTACTTAGACCTGGATACCCTCCTTATCTACTTCCTATTTCTCTTCCTTCCTATTTCCTTCCTATTTCTCTTCCTTAGGCTCAACTTGTCAGATAAAGTAAGGACTACAAGAGCTAGATCAGGGCAAGAGACCAGCATACTTTAATGATGACTCTTTTGGTCACTACCAGGCCACCCCATCACCCAGGGCCCTAGTCAGGGAAGTCTGGGATTTCCACATAGACATGTTGGGCCTAGACCTCTAGCAGATCCCTCTCCACCACTGCTGGTCATCTCCATCAGGAACAGCATCGTGGAGTCGTTTGTGGGCAAGAGCTAGATCAGGGCAAGAAGTATGCTGGTCTCTTGCCCTCAAGGTAAAACAACAATGGTAGGGACTGCCCCATTCTCTGAAGGGAGGCTGGGTCAACATACTCTTCCACTTGAAGAAGATGGGTCCTGAATTGGTGCAGCCTAGAATTTTCTTAGTGTAACCATAGAATACAAGCTCAGAACTACAGGGATGCAGACACACACTCCTGCACTGAATATGGACCCTAGGTTAGACTGATGGGGTCTACAGTTAATGATATTTATATACTTTTCCCCTATTTGGGAGATATTTTCTTCCCTAATCCAGCTTTCTAGTCCTGTGTCTAACTCTGACACCATCTCCCCAGACAATACCTTTAACCCACCTGCAAGTTAGCTGTCAGGCTCAGGCAAAAACTGATAAAGTCATGGACCCCCTTGGAATATAACTAAAATAGACTTCCTAGCTCCTTCCAACATGAAGACCCCAATTTTCATCTGCTATATTCTTACCTTTAGGTTACTGATTATTAAACAATTTGTTCTGCTTTATGTCTTAATTCTTTTCAGCCACCAAGTTGCAGATGCTACCATGACACCAACCTGACTTCCCTGGACAGATGACCTCACCAATGTGTCCTGGAGCCCCACCCTAGTAGGGAAAGAAAGAAACAGGGAAAGATAGAAACAGGCTGGGAGTATGGATCAACCTGCCAATCAATATCCTTGTCCAGTGGAGAAGCAATTACTAAAGTCAGACTTTCCACCTTCTGCACCCCATAATGACTCTGGGCCCATACTCCCAGGAGGCTAAAGAATAGGGAAGCTCTGGACAGACAACCCCACCAATATGTCCTGGAGCTCCACTTCCCCAGAGCCCCACCCTAGTAGGGAAAGAAAGAGACAGGCTGGGAGTATGGATCGACCTGTCGACGCCCATGTTCAGCGGGGAGGCAATTACAGAAGCCAGACCTTCCACCTTCTGCATCCCACAATGACCGTGGGTCCATGCTCCCAGAGGGTTAAAGAACAGGATAGCTATCAGGGGAGAGGATGGGATACGGAGTTCTGGTGGTGGGAATTTTTTTTGTGTGTGGAGTTGTACCCTCTTATCCTATGGTTTTGTCAATGTTTCCTTTTTATAAATAAATAATTAAATAAATAAAATTTTTAAAAATAGGGAAGCTTCCAATGGAGGGGATAAGATGTAGAACTCTGGTACTGGGAATTGTGTCCCCCTTAACCTATGGTCTTGTCGATCATTATTAAATTAATAAAAAATAGATAAACTGAAATTTTGGAAGTAGAAAGATCATTTCTAAAACCTCCTCCCTAGCCAAACAATCAAAAAGCAAACCATACAGCTTCAAGATCTCTAGATGACTGAACTGTGGGAGGAGATATGTTTTCTACCTTGGGAGCTCTAGAATTACTGGCAACATGTCTATGTAAAATAAACAAAAGCACCAGCTTGAGAGATCACAAGTCATCCATTTCATTTCCCTGTGAAAATATCAAATGTCTTACAGTTACTTAGCTAAATGTATGTTGAACTTTGATGAAGAGAGTGTGTTCTAGAATATTCCCTTGCTGTATCCTATTGCTGTGCACTTATTAATATACTGTAAAGAAAACAAGAATGATAGATAGGGAAAATTTCTGGCTAGATATCTTGTAGGTCAAATTGTTCTGATTAAGATAATTACTACTAGGGAATTTCCCATAAAAAGATTTAAGTCTTTCAGCCTTGAGCAAAAAAAAAAAAAATCAGGAGGAATTACTAATGTAGAAATAAGTACAGTAAAGGAAAGAATAGAATAGGGAGACACTCTGCCAAGTGAAGGATTTCGAAAGCCAAGTTGTCTTCAACTAATTTGCTCATTCACAGAACAATTCCACACCACAATTATTGAGTCCTTTTATACACCAGATATGCTGCCAGTACAAAGGAAAGAGTGCAGAGGACATGGACGTGATCCTAGCTCACAATCTAAGCCGGGAAGACTTGCATCAAACACGTAATAATAATAATAACAAAAATAACCAACATGTGATTCTTTAGATAGACAATGTCGTATTGGAGGGAGATTAAATGAGAATTCAGTTGAGAGCATGGATATAATGGGCAAGCCTTCAGACACTCTTTTGCCTTACATTGTTCTTTTCCTCAGTTATTGTGGTTCTGTTCCAGCCTTCCTTTGATTTTAACAACAATAACAAAAGTAGCAGGTTTGGACTTCAAGTCAGAAGTTAAACTGTCTGGCTCAGCATAGAATGAAGTGGACTGCATACGTGACCGTGGTAATCCTCGATTGCCTAGTGACATCATAGCTGTAGTGAAGTCATAGTATATATATATATATATATATATTTCCTCCAGGGTTATCGCTGAGGCTCAGTGCCTGCACTATGAATCCCCTGCTCCTGGAGGCCATTTTCCCTATGTTTTTGTTGCCCTTTTTGCCCTTGTTGTTGTTACTGCTGTTGTTACTATTGGATAGGCCAGAGAAATTGAGACAGGAGGGGAAGACAGAGAGGAGGATAGAAAGACACCTGCAGGTAGGGAGTGGGGGGCTCAAACCAGGATCCTTACGCCGGTCGGTCCTTGCACTTTGAACCATGTGTGCTTAACCTGCTGTACTACTGCCTCACCTCCCCTATAGCATTTTATTCTGGCAATAGTCACATAGCGCTTTGTTTGCCATGTTTATTGGTAGTATAACTTTCATGTTTGTTTGATTCATCATGTGTTGTTTTGATCACCATAGGCCTGAAATCCACAAAATTCACTGTTACTGCTGCCAGTAGGCTGTCATATTGTGTGATTGACCTGGAAACAAGACTTAGTGAGAATAAGAACTATGAAACCAACAATGATGATGGCTAAGGAGTTGGCAAGTCTTATTTCATAGCTACAATTCTGGAGCATAAGAACAAAGTAACAGAAGCTGTCAAAAGGCCTATTTCATTTCAAGTAATGAGAGGGATAAAAATTGAAGAAGGAATGATACTATATATAAAGAAACTTCTCATGATTTAGATTGCAGGCCAAACACAGAAGCATATTTCTCTTAGCATCATGAAAAGATGTAGAAACAAGGGCCTTTTTAAGCCCTTGTTTGTGGTAGGCACTAGTCAGTCATTTGATAATGCAACAAATATTTTATCAGGAAGTGTCAAATATTTATTTCTTAGGCCTAGAAACCACCCTCCACTCATACCCCCTACTTCACTTCCCTCAATCACATTGTTTACTCAGTTAACTACACACAAAATACTAAGATAGATCTCCTAACTTCTTGTAATAGCATAATAATAGTATCACCCCTTGAAAATCAGCATACAGCTGGCCAAAAGATAGACTGGCATATATATATTTCAACTGAGAATAATTATTGTCCCTGTGACAACTTTTACTAGAATCACCAAATAATTAAAGGCAGTAAAACTTGATGTTAACTCAGACCCCACTAAAAGTCAAGGTGCATTTTCTCCCTAACTTGATGTCAGACCCAGTAGACATAATACTGGTTTGGATACAACAAATAAGCCTCAACACTTTCACAACAGGGAGAAAACCTAAGATCCTGATAGAAAAGGAAAAATCTGGAAAAGAGCAAGCTACTAGCTTACCTAATGATGCCTTTTTGGTCAATACAAGACCCCCCCCATCATCTGGGGCTCTAGTCACAATCCTTGGGCTCTAGTCACAATCCTCTAGTCTAATCCTTGGATTCTCACATAGATATGATGGGTCTAGACCTCTAATAGATCCCTCTCTCCACCATCACTGGTCATTTCCATCAGGAACATCATCATAAGCCCTCTTGAGGGCCTTCCCAGGACCTTGCCCTTTCTATAAAGTAGCAATGGTAGGGACTGCCCCACTGTTTGAAAGGAGGCTGGGTCAACCTACACTGTCATTTGAAGAAGACTGGTCCTGAAATGAGTGCAGCCTAGAATGTTCCCAGCTGTGACCATGGAACGCAAGCTCAGACTGACAGGGACTTGGTGGTTACACAGGCTCCTACTCAATATGAATGTATATAAGCCCTTGGTCAGATCAGTGAGGTTAACAGCTAATTGTACTTAAATGTTTTCTTCAAATTTGGAAGCTACTCTATGTCCTAATTCACCTTTCCAGGTCTATTCTCTGACTATATCTTCCCAGACAATAATTTTAGTCTGCCTCCATGTTAATTATCAAGCTTAAGCAAAAATTACTAAAGTCATGGGCCCTAGAAATATACCTAAAATAGACTTGCTAGCTTCTTACCACTCTAAAATACCTATTCTCACCTGCTCAATTCCTACTTTCTGGTTCCTATTTATTAAACATTTTGTCCTGCCTCAGATCTTATTGCCTTTTAGCCAGCAAGCTGTAGATCCTATCATGATCCCATCCTGAACTCCCTGGGCAGTCAACCTTATCAATGTAACTTCACCTCTCCAGAGCCCTACCCCACTAGGGAAAGACAGAACCAGGCTGGGGGGTATGGATCAACTTGCCAATGCTCATGTCCAATAGAGAAGCAATTACAGAAACCAAAACTCCTACCTTGCACATCAAGAGAATTTTGGTCCATATTCCCAGGTGGGGGTAGAAATATTAGGGGAAGATGATGAGAGGGTTCTGAAACTCAATTACATCAGGACCCAGAAAGAAAAGAGAAAAAAAGGAAAGACATTTGTAAGTAGTAATAGATATAGGTATGACTTAGAAAGGAAGAGAAAGTAGGGCATATAGAGAGATAGGTAGACAGATAGTTAAAGAAAAAATAGTCAAACCATTAATCCCCCAGTAAAGAAATTAAAAATAAAAAAAGAAAAGAAAATAGTCAACCCATATCTGTGACTTTGTGACAACTAGTTTCCAATGAAGGGATATAGAACTCTGGTGGTAGGAACAGTGTGAAATTATACCCCTGTTATTTTGTGATTTTTAAATCAATATTAAACCACTTAAACGAATAAAGCAGAACCAATAAAATGTCAAGAATTGCCTGAACTATAAACTTAAATTCTAAAGGATTCACACACGGTCATTCTAAACACACATAAAACAAAGGAAATAAACACTGAATTGGCAAAGAAGGCAAATTCACGATCATATTTGGTGTAACACCTTTCCCCAAACCCCAAGTCACTACCACTCTGCCTGCCCCAAGCAAATGATAAAGCTACTATGCAGAAATTCAAGGAGAACGTAGATAATGTGAACAGCACAATAAACCAATCAACTAGAGTATCAACTTCTTTTCTTTCTTTCTTTCTTTCTTTCTTTCTTTCTTTCTTTCTTTCTTTCTTTCTTTTCTTTTGCTACCACAGGTCTTGCTAGGGCTTAGTGTCTACACAGCTTAACAGTCCCAGCAGATATTTTTCTTTTCTTCTAGATCAAAGGTGAAAGGGAGAAAAGCAGAGGCAGAGCGAGAGAAACACTCATCATTGCCCCACTCTCAGTGAAGCTCCCAATCCCCCCCACACACACACACACACGTGTGCTCCCATGTGGTTGGTGGTCCGAACCTGAGTGCTTGCAGATGATTACAGGTGCACTCTACCAGGTGCACATTACCTGGTTGGATCATCCTTAGCAACAACAGAAGAATACACAACGTTTCACATACCTATGGATATTCTCCAAAAGAAACCACATCCTGGATCATAAAAAAAAAAAGGAAGAGAAAACACATGACTTTGTACTTTTACAGTGAATTGTGTAAGGACTCTTTGCAACGTATTGAATTGTGTGAGGATTCTTTGCAACGTATTGAATTGTTTGAGGACTCTTTGCAACGTATTGACTCAGAAGGACCTTGGACTATCACTTTAAATAGATACACTTTCTTCATGTAGCTGTTGGGGCGCTGGGAGAAAATTCCGCAGGTCCTCTGAGTTCTTCTTGAATCGGAGGAATACTCCAAACAACATCAGTTAATTGATAAAAAGCAAAAGAATCCAGATTCTTAATCACAAAAAAGTATGGCAAGGAAAGTGAGTTACAATGAAAATGTTTTTCCCATATTGCTAGGAAATTAAGGATGTAGAGGGGGGCCGAGATGTAGCGCACATGGCGCAAAGCACAAGTGCCAGCTTAAGGATCCCGGTTCGAGCCCCCAGCTCCCCACCTGCTGGAGAGAGTCGCTTCACAGGCGGTGAAGCAGGTCTGCAGGTGTCTGTCTTTATCTGCCCCTCTCTGTCTTCCCCTTCTCTCTCCATTTCTCTCTGTCCTATCCAACAACAATGACAGCAATAACAACAACAATAGTAATTTTTTTAAAAAGCAGTGATGAACAACAAGGACAACAAAAGGGGAAAAAAATGGCCTCCAGAAGCAGTGGATTCGTAGTGCAGGCACCAAGCCCCGGCAGTAACCCTGGAGGCTAAATAAATAAATAAGGACGTAGACTGCAAGAATAGGGGAGGCTTTCTGGGACTGACCAAAGAAAGAGGAAAAGGAATCAAAATTATTTCCTTCTGAAAAGGAAAGTAGAATGTGTAGCTAAAGAGTTGCTGGCTTTGGGGAGTCGGATGGTAGCGCAGCAGGTTAAGAGCACCTGGCGCAAAGCGCAAGTACCGGCGGAAGGATCCCAGTTCGAGCCCCCAGCTCTCCACCTACAGGCAGTGAAGCAGGTCTGCAGGTGTCTTTCTCTCCTCCTCCTCTCTGTCTTCCCCTCCTCTCTCCGTTTCTCTCTGTCCTATCCAACAATGACATCAACAACAATAAAATAAGGGCAACAAAAGGGAAAATAAATATTTTTTTAAATTAAAAAATGAGTTTATGGCTTTTAGGAACCTGTCAGTAGTGCACCTGTTTAAGCACATACATCACAGTGCACAATGACCCAGGTTCAAGCCCCTGGTCCCCACATGTAGGGGGAAAGCTTCAGGTGTGGTGAAGTGGGCTGCAGGTGTCTCTCTGTCCCTTTCGCTCCCCCCCCTCAATTTCTGTGTCTCTATCCAATAAATGAAAATATCTTTTAAAAAGGAGTTGCTCCCTTTGATAAAGGGGCTATAGTGGTTCAGAGTGGAGAATGCAGGCTCTGTTTAGGCCAGCATTTTTCACTTAAAAGTAGTCTACAAGCAAATGAGACAGTTTTTTAAAATGCCATCTTTCTGAAATTAACTTCCTGAGCCCTATTTATAGCATATTCAAGCTTAAAGATAAAAGCTATGAGACCATGGAGTAAGTAATTGTTATAACCTGAGCAAGTGATGATTGAGGGCTTGTTTAGATTAGGATGTTACCTTTGATGCACTAAGAGGACTCAAGGAACTGCAAAAATACTTTGGTAGCAGGAGGTGGTGCACCTGGTTGAGAACACAGGTTACTATGTGTGAGAATCCGGGTTCAAACCCCTGCTCCCTAGCTGTGGGGGCGGGGCTTCATAAATAGTGAAGCAATTCTGCAGGTTTCTCTTTTTTCCCCTCTCTCCTTTATAAAAGTACAAAAATGTTTTAATAAAGCTATAATTTGAAATTATGCCCATGGGAAATAATAATAGAAGAATTGGGAGAAAAAGCATTATCTTATGTGACGTAACTTGTCCTTCTCAAATAATAACAAATTTTAGTTTTCTGCTCAGAGTGATGCACTGATTCTCACTCTCTCATTCCATCTATCTATCTATTTATCTATCTCTATGTGCCTCTCTCTCTCCCCCCCAGATAAATAAATAGTCAAAAATATCACTACAATATGTTAGTATGGAATTATTACTTCATATTGATTTTTTGGGGAATTCAGTTATCTTGTCTTGGCATGAGAGACTGAAAGAAGCTTTGGTTAAAGAAGAAAAAAACAAATAATTCTTTCTTGCCATCGCATTAGATGACCATGGGATGAGAAAGGAATCTGTTCTTCCCAGATGAGCTTCTGAATACTTCTCAACATAAGGCTAACATTTAAAAACACAGATTATTGATAGGAGTTTGGTGTTTTTTTTTTCACTACATGTAAATCTGCTATGCAACTTTATGTTCAACCAGAGAAACAACAATCTGTCCAATACTGTACCAAAAAAAAAAAGACATATTTAAAGTTATACTTCATGTCTCAAAATAAAACTTCATGGGGCCAAGTGGTGGTGCACAAGTTACTTTGCACAAGGATCTGTGTTAAAACCCCCCAGTCCCTGCCTGCAGGGGGGAAGCGTCACAAATAGTGAAGCACTGATGCAGGTCTCTCTCTCTTTCTCTCTCTCTCTCTCTTTCTCTCTCTCTTCTCCCATCTCCCCTCCCAATGTCTATCTGTCCTATCATATATACGACTAAAATATATTTAAAAAGAAAACTTCTTAAGGCTTTTCAATGTTTGATTGTATTTACATATCATTAAACTTACATTGATTTTCAATTCCAGTCACCAGGAAACAAGCGATTCCATTTGTACTGACAGATAATATCAAGAAGTCTATATTACCGGTACTATTATTTATGTCCTGGGAAGTAGTACTTGGCGGACTCAGTGTTCCCCAGACCTCTCCCCACCAATCCCATCTACCCAGCCCCTCCAGATGGTGAACATGGGAGTGGATGGAACTTTTTTTATACCATTTTTGTTAGTGATTTACTAATTATTAACAAGATTGTCAGACAACAGGGGTACAATCCCACACAGTTTTCACCATCCCCTCCATTGGCAGCTTCCCTATTCTTTATCCCTCTGGGAGCATGGACAAAAATTCTTTCTGATGGGAGTCGGGGGGTGGCACAGAGGATTAAGCTCACATGGTGCAAAGCGCAGGGACCGGCTTAAGGATCCTGGTTCAAGCCCCTGGATCCCCACCTATAGGGGAGTCGCTTCACAAGCAGTGAAGCAGGTCTGCGGGTGTCAGTCTTTCTCTACCCCTCTCTGTCTTCCCCTCTTCTCTTCATTTCTCTTTGTCCTATTCAATAACAACGGCATCAATAATCACAACAATGTTAAACAACAAGGGCAACAAAAGGGAAAATAAATAAATAAATATTTAAAAATGTTTAAAAAAATTCTTTCTGGGATACAGAAAGTGGAAGGTCTGGCTTCTATAATTGCTTCTCCACTGAATATGGACATTAGCAGGTCAATTCATACTCCCCAGCTTGTTTCTATAGTTCCCTAGTGGGGCAGGACTCTGGAGAGGTGAGGTTCCAGGACACATTGGTGAGGTCATCTGCCCAGGGAAGTCAGGATGGCATCATGGTAGCGTCTCCAACTTGGTGGCTGAAAGGTGGTAAGATATAAAGCCGGACAAATTGTTTAATAAAGAGGAACCCAAAAGTAAGAATAGAGCAGATGTAATTAAGGGTCTTTTTTTTTCCTAAAACAATTAAATTTGTTCTGTTATAGATCAAGAAGTCAAAAATCTGAAATCAAGGATGACAAGGCTGTTACTTCTGGCGGTTATGAGGGAGAGGACAATCTGTTTCATGTCTCTCCTGTATCTGGTGGTCCTGGAAGTCCTCAGCACTCAGATGAATAACTCCATTTTCCACCTCTGCAGTTATAAAGAATTCCCCTTCTTTCTATGTTTATCTTTGTCCTTTCTTCTTACTCATTTATGTGTTAGGTACACACTACAGTCCCTAGCACATAAACGATACTCAAAGTCATGTTGAAAAAAAATTAATTAAATGAATTAAAAACAATAGTGTAATCCAAATGGTGACTGACATTTTGTTCTAACTATATCAAAAGTGAGAAATGCAATCACTCATTATTCATTAACTTCAATGTGGTTGGCAGGTGCTTTTGCTTTGTGTTGATAAGAGTCAGGGGCTCCTGATTTCACTGCCCAAAGCTGCTTTGTCACTCAGAGAGTGTGTTGGGAAGGAGAGAGAGAGAGAGAGAGAAAGAGAGAGAAGCAGCTGAATCTCCACATGTGCCCTAGCACTTTCTGGGTGTTGCTCAGACCTGGGCCCCATGCATGGCAAGGCAACGCAAGCAGGCTATCTGGTAAGCGATCTCTTCAGCCCTTCTATGCATTTTTTCCCACTTAGGGAGTCCTAGGCTATCATGCTGCCCTGAAATTACCTTTATGTAAAATCTCCAGATGTTGAGTTTTGGGGCAATTCTACTTTAGGTAACCTAAGACAATTTTAGAAGCAATAGAATTGCTATTGAAACGAGTAAAAAAAAAAAAAAAGTATTCTATTTATGTAGATGGTAATTTGCTGTCTTTATTGTGGCCTTAATAACAAGAGAAATATGTTTTTAGAAGGAAGAATGGATAGAATGAAATGATGAGAGAGAGACCCAATTCTTTATGATTTCTAGTGATTAGTAATGAAGATAGTTACAGTTCAAGGGTGTTTCCTCTGAGGCACAGTTTTTCACCTAGGGCAATCTTTGCTTCTTTGTGAAACCAAACTGCTTAATTAGGATCCTTCTCTGAAAATGATCCACACTGAGTCCCTGGGGCCCAGTAAGTAGATAGAGCTTCTAGCTATCTGGCAATAATAAGGATAAGAGAGGAATAAATTATCATTAAAAGCTCATTGTCCTCCAAAGCTTGAAGATTTAGCATCCATGGTATTAAAATGTGCTAGGTAATTTAATAATTCATTTCCTGAATTACAAGGCACTTCTAATTGAAGTGCATGTTCAAATTAGTACTCTGTGGGAAAACTTATAATCCAACCACACTCTAAGGTATCCTTTTGAGAGCTGTTGATTTTTAATTCTCTTGAGCTTCTTTCCCTTTTCCCTTCATCTTATAATTCTGTAGCTTATACAGATTTTATAAAGATAAGTAATTTTGTATGTCTAGTATAGACAACCTACCCATCCTGGTCTTTGCTTACAACCAGGATTGAGAAACCTGACTTTGGAGAAAGGGAACATGCTTGCTTTACAGATGATTCCTGCCTCTACACATGGCTATTCAGCTGTGAATTTTTTTTTGTAATTATCTATATATCTTTTTATTTTCATTTTTTATTAGTGATTTAATATTGATTTACAAAATTAAAAGATTATAGGGTACAACTCCACACTGTTCCTACCACCAGAGTTCTAGATCCCAAATCCCTCCATTGTAAGCTATAGCAGTTCTCTTAAGGTTGCAGATATGGGCAACTATAATTTCTACAACCATCTGTTTATACTGTATATAGTTGGCCTTTTAAAAAAAATTTTTTTTAATTTTTTTATTTAAGAAAGTATTAATTAACAAAACCATAGGGTAGGAGGGGTACAATTCCACACAGTTCCCACCACCCAATCTCCATATCCCACCCCCTCCCCTGATAGCTTTCCCATTCTCTATCCCTCTGGGAGCATGGACCCAGGGTCATTGTGGGTTGTAGAAGGTGGAAGGTCTGGGTTCTGTAATTGCTTCCCTGCTGAACATGGGCGTTGACTGGTCAGTCCATACTCCCAGTCTGCTTCTCTCTTTCCCTAGTAGGGTGGGTCTCTGGGGAAGCGGAGCTCCAGGACACATTGGTGGGGTCTTCAGTCTAGGGAAGCCTGGCCGGCATCCTGATGACATCTGAAACCTGGTGTATGAAAAGAGAGTTACATACGAAGCCAAACAAATTGTTGAGCAATCATGGACCCAAAGCTTGGAATAGTGGAGAGGAAGTGTTAGGGGGGTACTCACTGCAAACTCTAGTGTACTTCTGCTTTCAGGTATATATTTTGCAGTAGTTTACGGATACGTGTGAACATATGCTCTCTCTCACAGAAACTGGTGTATATCTAGGTTTTGGGACTTTGTTAGAAAGTGAACCACCTGAGATGGAATTAGAGTATACTATGAAAGGAAAGGTCTCACCCGAGTAATGAAGTTGAAGGGTTGTCATTCCACACGTGAAGTCTCTGGACACAGTCTGAAGTGAAGCATGTTGAGGTGGCAATCGTTGTGTTGTTTAGGTTGTGATCGACAGATGCAATATTATTTGATATGGATTGAGAGAGGCATACAGGAAAGTGGGCCCTATCCAAGGGTTCCAGGACTGGGGGAAGTAGAGGCTCTATAGTGGAGATGTGAGGTTCCTGCTGTCTTAGGGTTCAAAAAGACAATCGATAGTTATTGTTATCATCACATTATTTGGTAATTGGGTTAACTTTGAAAAGTCCTTTTGTTCGGGTTTGCTGTACAGTACCCAGTATCTTGTATATAGCTGTGCTATTGGTTGCTTCTTATCTACTTGGTCTAGGCTTTTGAGAGAGTCTGCATATCAGTTACACAGCCTATATATTAAAAAGATTCAGTTTGTGTTTTGAAAAACTTTGAGACATACAATTGATTTTCCCCCTCTCATATTAATTAACTAGTGATTTATATGTCTACATTTTGCTAGGAGTGTACGTAAACACCATTCCCACCACCAAAAGACTGTGGCCCATGCCTCCCACCCACTCCCACCCCCCCACTGGCCCAGGAAGCTGCATGTCTACCCCTCACCACAGGGTTTTTACTTTGGTGCCCTACTTACAATTTGATCAGGTCCTGCTTTTAGTTTCCCTTTCAGATCTTCTTAGTCAACTTCTGTTGATGAGTGGGATCATCCCATACTCATCTTTATCTTTCTGACTTAGCTCACTTAACATAATTCCTTCTAGCTCTGTCCAAGATGGGTCAGAGAAGGTGGGTTCATTGTTCTTGATAGCTGCATAGTATTCCATTGTGTATATATACCACAGCTTTCTCAGCCACTCATCTGTTGTTGGGCACCTGGGTTGCTTCCAGGTTTTATCAGCTGTGCATTTTAACTGTTGCTTTCCACATGTTTATTTTCCTCCAACTCCATCCAAGTTAGTTCTTTTCCTACTCTTGAATCTTGAGGAATATAGGGACAAGTCCAAAAATGATCACCTATCATTTCAAGTTGAGTTAGAATTCTTTTCAAGTTATAGGTAACACAAGTTAGCTCTCATAAGACAGATATGGTCTCATTATTTATTGAGTTGTCAGAAAAGTCGTGATGTGTTTTTTTTTTATGTTCTTCTATACAAAAAAAAAAAATGCATCGTGACTTTTTGGACAACCCAATGGAAAATCAAGAGTCAAAGCAAACTTCAAGTTTGTTCAGCAACTTAGTATCGACTAAATCCTAGGTTTTCTCTTTCCTCTCTGCCAAATTCAATGTCAACTTCATATAAAAGTTCAACGCATCATAACGAGATGGTTGGTTAGTGTACATCAAGATTTTTTCTTTCTTGTTCTAGTTTATCAGGATAAAAAGAGAAACTTGTCTGCAGGCAAGGTCTTTGCTGTCAGCCTGATGGAGCCCATCTTAAGCCCTGGATCAATTACAACTGCCAGAGAAATGCATTTGGTTTAGTTTTTCAGTGACCAAGATAGCAACTGCTAGGCATAGCTTACTATTGAACATTGAAAATGTGACTAGTTAAAAAGATACACTGAATTTCAAAGATATAATTTTTAAAAATATATCCCAAGAATATCAATATTGATTATACATTGACAAGATATTTGTTTGGTTAGGTTGGATTAAATAAAACATAACAGCAAAATTAGTTTATCTATTAATTTCTTGTTCTTTATTTTTTATTTTTTAAATATTTATTTATTCCCTTTTGTTGTCTTTATTGTTTTATTATTGTAGTTATTATTGATGTCGTTGTTGTTGGATAGGACAGAGAGAAATGGACAGAAGAGGGGAAGACAGAAGGGGGAGAAAAAGACATCTGCAGACCTGCTTCACCGCCTGTGAAGCAACTCCTCTGTAGGTGGGGACCCAGGGGTTCAAACCAGGATCCTTACGCCAGTCCTTGAGCTTTGTGCCACGTGTGCTTAACCCACTGCTGCACTACCACCCAACTCCCAATTTCTTGTTTTTTTTTTTTCACGTGTGGCTATCAGAAAAAAAAATTAAATACATATATAGCCCTCTAGATTTCTACTTGACAGTGAAAACTAACAAGGGTTCTCTCTGGAACAAAGATCAAGGACTCTAAACAACATTCTTGGTTTCCTTAAAGGAAGAGCAGGGTTGATGTTACATAAGCAAATGTACAGTCTGCTTCATTTAGAGAACTATCCCTTTAACTTATTTCCCCCTCTTTTTAATTTTAATTTCTAATTGGTAGCCCAAGATTATAAAAAAAAGACAAACAAAAAACAGTAGTTACATACCAGTTTCATCTGTCACCAGGAGAGATTTTTCCTAAATATTGAAAACTATAGTGACTCTGGCATCTGGAAGTGTTAAAATAGTAAATATTCTACATACTGTTCCTAACTTAAGTTGGTACATTAAGATGTTCATTTTATTGAGTCACACTTGAAACATATAAGATTATAATGCAGTATTATTTCTAGTAAAATTAAAACAAGAAGTAGTGTCCTTGATAATTGAAAACAGAGCTAGAATGAATTGCTGGCCTACATTGTCGTCTACTGTGTAGCCATGATCAATCTTACTGTGTTTCACATTCTGTATTTCTTCTATTATTAGAGTTCCATGTAAAGGGCACAGAGATGGCGCGGTAGTAGGTGATGCATAGGATTCAGATGTGAGAAGTCTCAGCACTACCAGTCGTCAGAACTGAGTGATATCCTATCAAAAACTAAACAAACTCTGCTATGCGACTAGAGAGGTCACTGGGTAGGCACATGTCATACCATGTGTTTGACCCAGGTTCAAGTCCAGGTACCCCATATGAAGTGCCTTAGGCTAGGGAGGAGACGCTAAGAGACTGTGATTGGGTGTTCTCTCTCTCTTTCTCTCTCTCTTTCTCTCTCTCTCTCTAAATTAAAAGCAACCTGGAATGGTGAAATTGCACATGTACAAGGCATGACTTCTGAAAGCAGCTGCAGTATGTAACAGCAGCACCGAATGTGTACGATCAGTTCCCATGCTGTGGAAAGATGGGACTCTTCAGATAGTGTTGTTTACTTGCTTACTGCTGATCTTCCCTGCACAACTTCCCCTGACCAACTTGATCTCTATCTTAACAACTTAGTAGGGGAGTTACTTTCCACTTCCTTTGTTGTGAGTCTACCCCTGTATCTCTGTGGATAGATGTACAGCAGGGCCAGGTGGTGGTACACCCAGTTAAGTGCACACATTACAGTGCTCAAGGACCCAGGTTCAAGCCCCTGGTCTCCACCTGCAGGGGGGAAAGCTTCACGAGTGGGGAAGCAGGGTTGCCGGTATCTCTGTGTCTCTTTTCCTCTCTCTCTCTCTCAATTTCTGTCTCTATCCAGTAATAAATAATTAAAAATTTAAAAAATACTTTAATAAAAACATAACTGCACAGCCAATTGCTAATTCTACTAAAAACAAGAAGTCAAAAAAGTTTTGCAGCACAGGCAGGAGACCTGTGGAAATTAGGAAATGAAATCTGTGTGCATCTCAACAAATTGCACGTTACAGTCAGGACACCTGGTCATAAAATGAAGACATTACTTCTGAGAAGAGTTGCCTTTCTCTCCTCTTCGAGGTATATATGCACACAAGACAGAAGTCCATTTTATTTGAGTCACCCATGCCCAGAGCTAGTTTCTGCAGGTTCCCAGCAGCAAGATACTAAGGAATACAATACTGAAACTCTTGTAGTTAGTTACAAGCCACTAACCAAACCCCCTAACAGCCCTTCTTGTCACTGTGGCTCTGGGCTCTGCCCTGAGGAAGAAGCAAGAAGCAGAAGCTGCTGGCACTAAGGAAACCTCCAGCACACTGCTATACTTTCACATGATCTACTCTGTTGTTTAGTATTTTGAACTTGCCTTATGGCATTTACCATGTTTCCTTTCAGCAAAGAGGCAAAGGAAGACAAAATGCTGGGTGAGATGACGAAAGAGCAACTTGATGCTTTCTCCTTGGTGTCTAAATCAAGCTTATTATGTTTGTCATGCTATCTCCCCCATGAGAAGTTGAATTTCTAACAAGTTTCCAAAGTTCTGGCTGTTGCTACTGATCTTGGCAACACACTTTAGAATCAGAGGTCAGAGACAATGGTCCTCAGCCTTTATAATACATTGGCTTCATTTGAAAGTTAAAAACACCTCTGCCTACCAGAGAGAGAAAGAGAAACATTTATTGAGGCTGGCTGGGCCTACAGCAGAACCTACAGAGGTTCTGCAAAAGATTTATCAAGTCTACAGTAAGGCCAGGACATTGATTCTTTTTTTAAAGGTATAACTCTATTTTGTAACCAAGTTTGAGAAGCACTCCTCTTGATAGTAATTCTGAAATGCGGCTACTTATCTAAATTACACAGGGAGCTTATGAAGTAGATTCCTAGGTACCATCCCCAGATAGGCTGCTAAGCTCTGGAGTGGGGCTTTAGCATTCATGCCTTTGCTCTTCATAGACTGTTCATTCTGAAGCATCCAGTCTCCACAGGGCCTGGGGAACTCCTTGTCAGGAAAAAAGAAGTGAAGTTACAAACGTATGAAACAAAGTAGAAGTGACAATAGCACAGTTCCTAGAAGTCTCTGGCTAGTTGGTTGGGCAGATCAGAGCAAAGGGATTGAAGGCTGCTTGGTAGATCTATAGTAAAAGTCATGAGAAAATCTTGGGTGAGCGTTCTTCTTGCTATCGGCCTCACACACCCAGATAGCTATCTTGTCAGACCTAGACACTCAGTGGAGGCCTGGAGGCTCAGGTTTCTGACACAGGATGGCAAAGGCTAATTTTCAGTGAGAAGCAATTCTAACCAAGGCATCTAACAACTTGTATTCCCCCTATGGGTGAATTATACAGAAAGCCGGATTGTAATCATAAACAATCTGGACAGACATGCAATCAGAGCTGAGCAGAGCTAATTGTACTACTCAAATGTTTACAGGCATCAAGTCATCATTAACTGGGTGCAACCTTCTCTACAAGTAAATGTTGGAAGAGACTGAAAAGATACCTGTTTGACAAACAGATCCTAATAAGCACAGCCTGTATTTATCCTAGTGACTTTGTCAGACTTGTGTCTCACTATCAATAGACTGATCCATTCTTTCTTTAGATATATGAACACACTCAATGAAAGGAAAGCCTTTTCTTGCTCACCTGTGGGACACTATTTTGTTGGATTTTTGCCATCCAGGGTTATTTCTGGGGCTCAGTGCCTTCACAAGGACCCCACTGTTCCCAATACCCCCCCTTTTGTCTTCTTCATTTTTATTTTGATAGAGGATGAGATAGAGAGAGAAGGAGAGAGACAAAGAGAGGCGAGATGTCTGCAGCACAGTTCTACCACTTGTGAAGCTTTCCCTCCATCCACCCTCCACCCCATAGGTGGGCACCAGTGTCTTCAGATATGCTAATATGTGCATCTACCAGTTGCATCATCACTCTACTGGGGGCGTTATTTTTTCTTTTTCCTTTTTTTAATTGTTTTAATTGTTTTTCCTTTTTTTAATTTTAATTAACTAGTGACTTAATATTGATTTACAAAATTAGAAGACAACAGGTCTAATTCTGCACTGTTCCCACCACCAGAGTTCTTTATCCCCATTCCCTCCATTGGAAGCTACTGTAGTTCTCCCAAGGTTGCAGATAAGTTTTAACAATGATTTCTATAACTGTCTGTCTATATTTGTATATATTTGCTCCCACCCCTTTTTTTATGGCCCTGCCTCCTCTTCTTTTCTAAGTCACTCCTACACCTATTACTGCTTCTGAATTTCCTTTCTTTCTTTTTTTTTTTTCTTCTCTCTCCAGTCCTGATGGAGTTGGAGTTCAGAACCCTCTGGTCATCTTCCCCTAATATTTCTCCTCCTCTTAGAGTATGGACCAAAATTCTTTTGGGGTGCAGAAGATTGAAGGTCTGGCTTCTATAATTGCTTCTCTGCTGGACATGGGCATTGACAGGTGGATCCATCCCTCCAGCCTGTCTCTATCTTTCCCTAGTTGGTTAGAGCTCTGGAGAGGTGGGGTTCAGGGACCCATTGGTGAGGTCCTCTGCCCAGGGAAATCAGGATGGGGTCATAACAGCATCAGGGCATTGTTTGTTTCTTACAGTGATTTTATATAATTCAGCGGAGCAGTTATGTTTCCAGTGGTTTCGTTCTTAAAGGACGCTACCTTTTTCCACATCTATTTCTGAGGTAGTTGTTTCACTTTATTGTTGTCAGAGACAGTTGGTTTTCATTCTTTTGATAATGAATAGGCTCTTTATGTATCAAAAAGAAAAGTTAATATTTTAATAAAGAATTACATTTTTATGCTTCCTCAAAAAAAAAAAAAGCTATTCAGTTCCAGGATTAAAAGAGACCCAGTTAACCTAGGGAATATGAGGTATGTGTGCTCTGGGCTAGAGCTCATAATCATTGAGTAACTCCTCACCTCAAAGAACAGACAGGCCATTCTAATGAGAAGGGACAAATCGAGCTCTGTAAGTGTATGTGCCAAACAACCAAGACCTCCAAAATAATGGCAAGTGTCCCAACCATATTTTAGGTTGACAATTATATTGAGAAGGAAGCAGCTTTGTGTGGCAGCTCAAAGTAGGACAGAGCATTTTATGACTGTTAATCTAGATAAAAAAAAAAAGAAGAAGAAAGAAAGAAAGAAAGAAAGGAAGGAAGGAAGGAAGGAAGGAAGGAAGGAAGGAAAGAAGGAAGAAAGAAAGAAACCCAAAGTGTAGCATCTGGATGACCTTCCTTCGGGTAGGAGATGGTTTTGAATATAAACTCTCCACATGCGTGTTTGCTGTGTGGTAACATTAGAAGCTGCTCTTTACTAGAAAGGGAAAAAGACACAGGTGGGGAAGGGTCCAGTCTGCTTTCAGTGGGGACAGACAGGATGTGTTGCCTCTGACCTTTTGCTACTCTCCTATTTATGTCAGGCCTTCTGGTGCTCATGCTCAGATTCTCATTTAAATCCAATTAAATTTGAGACTTGAGTAAGCACACATGTACATCATCTAGGAGACAGTAGTAAAGGATATTGCATTTAAGCCAGAACAGCTGTATCTTTTCTGCTGTTTAAGATTTGTTTTCTTTCTTAGTATCTGTGAGGCCAGGAAAAAGAAAACTGGCAGCTAATATTAGAGTTTTTATTTTCATACAAAAGTAGAGTGTCTCCCTTTTCTGTTCTCTCTCATTTTTTTTTTTTTTAGTGTAAACCTGGCTGTCTTAAAGCACAGGATGATAATGTGATAAGATCTCCTTTTAATGATTTCTTTTGTTCATGAAATAAAAGTTAACTTCCCAGAAGCACCTCGGATTCTCTTTGTAGTCTTTCCTTTGTCTTTCCTTACCAAGGTAGCTTTACATTCTACACCGGCTCTTCACACATAGGCTTTTGCAATTGTACTAGCTCGGAATTATATCACACCAGCGCATTCTACCAATGTTGTTTATCTTGCCTACAAGTGAACATCAGGTAGATTCTACAGCAAAACCACCCAATCTGCATTGTGGTTCTGATAGTTTGTTAGTTGGATGACATTAGGCGAATTACTTTACCTCTCTGTGCCTGAATTCTCTCCTTACCAAAGCAGGAACAATAGTACCAGTCACACATGGTTATGTGAGAATTAAATGAAATGACTTGTGTAAAACACCACTTATGTTTCCTGCCAGATAAAAAGTGCTATTTCCTTTCTAGATATTCCTTAATAATCCAAATGTGGTAGACCTGGAGCACAAGACCAGTGAAAATAGAAGAAATCAAGGTGCTGGGTGGTGGCATACCCGGTTGAGTGGACATGTTGCAGTGCACCAGGACCCAGGTTCCAGCCCCTGGTCCTCACCTGCATGTCTTCTTAACAATGGAGCTGCTGAATTTGAGGTACTAAACTGATTAAAGAGGAAAACAACCACAGCACAAAAAAGAGACGAAAGAAAACACTACTTGTGGAGAATTTGGATTTGAGCCTGGCAATCTCTGTAAAAGCACTTTGAAGGTGCAAGGCACTGCTTTTCAAACTACAAGGGCTTCAAGAATTGTCCAGGGAACTCATTTAAAATGCTGATTTCCCAGTGTCACCTTCAGAGATTC
>NC_080172.1:8270022-8295022 GCF_950295315.1 Erinaceus europaeus
CTAATGGGCCAGGGCTCTGGGGAATTGGGGCTCCAGGACTCATTGGTGGGGTTGTCTGCCCAGAGAAGCCCAGTTGGCATCATAGTAGCATCTGGAACCTGGTGGTTGAAAAGAGAGTTAACAAATAAGGCCAAACAAATTGTTGACTAATCATGAACCTAAAGGCTGGAATAGTGCAGATGAAGAGTTGGGGGTGGTCTCTGTTTTGTAGATAGTTAGTAGTCCTATTTTAGTTATATTCCAAAGAGCCCATGACTATACTAGTTTGTTTGTTTGTTTTTTCTGAGCCTGAAATCTGATATGCAGGTGGGTCCAAGTTATCGTCTGGCGAGATGATGTCATGGCTGAAAAAAGGGCTAGAAAGATGGATCAGGGAAGGGAGTAGCTCCCACATATGGGAAAGGTGTATACATGTTGTTCACTGTAAAGCCCCTCGATTTACATTTTCAACTATACCCAGTACATTTTCTGCTACAGTGGTACCTCATAGTTAATTATATTGCCTATGTCATCTCTCAGTTGGGTGTCTGCTGGCAGGTGATTGTCATTTGAAACTTAAAATTACTCTATTGGTTTTTTTTAAATTTATTTATAAAATAAAAAATATCAACAAGACCACAGGATAAGAGGGGCACAATTCCCACCACCAGAGTTCTGTATCCCATCCCCTCCCCTGAAAGTTTTCCCATCTGTTATCTCTCTGGGAACATAGACCCAGGATCATTATGGGGTGCAGTAGGTGGAAAGTCTGGCTTCTGTAATTGCTTTTCCACTGAACATGGACATTGTTAGGTGGATCCATACTCCCAGTCTGTTTCTATCTTTCCCCAGGGGGGCAGGTCTGGGGAAGTGGGGTTCCAGGATACATTGTTGAGGTTGTCTGCCCAGGGAAGTCAGGCTAGTGTCATGGTAGCATTTGCAACTTGGTTTCTGAAAGCACATCAAGATATAAAGCAGAACAAATTGTTTAATAATCAGGAACCTAAAGGAAAGAAAATAGCAGATGACTTTTTTTAATTGTACAAGGCCTGTATGCCTATGGAAAAAATTATAACTGAAGTAACAGTTATAATTTTTTATAACTGACTAAATCACTAGAACTTACTTTAAAGAGTCCAAATAGACTTGTGCTATTTACATGTCCCTTACATTCCCCCTAAGAGGAAGAAATTATGGGTCCTGTGGTGGCGCACCTGGTTAAGTGCTCACATTACAGTGCACAAAGACGCAGGTTCAAGCCCCTGGTCCTCACCTGCTGGGGGAAAGCCTCCTGAGTGGTGAAGCAGGGTTGTAGGTGTCTCTCTTTCTTCCTCCATCTCCCCCACCCCTCTCAATTTCTTTCTGTCTCTATCCAATAATATATATATATAAATAAAGATAGGAAGAAATTGAGCAATTTCCTGTTTAATTCTGATTAACATTTGTCAAGTACCAAATTATGCAAAGCAGTGCCTTAGACACTAGGGTGCAAGGGTGAGTGGGAAGAAAATGTGTAAAGGAGTGCACATTACGGATTCCCGTTCTGCTCTCCACATCTTTACTTCTCCTAAGACTAAAGAAAGTTAAAACTAGAAGCTTGTCACATAGTGCTTTGGGAAAAAATGAAGCTCTTCTGTAGACCTCAGAAAGAAGCTATTACTTAGTGACTGCCTCTCAAAGTCTTATAGACCACTGGACTTCCAAGTCTCATTCTCTGTGCTAGGACCCCTTTCAGGCAAACAAACAACCTCAAGAAGCAAACAGAACCTCTATCAGCTACACAAACAGCCCAATGGCAAGGCCCTGAAAGACAACCAGGTGACTACATAACTCAACCTCTTCTCCCCTGGTTGTCCACTACCCTTTATAAGCTCTGAATCCCAGACTCAGAGTAAGGTTTTGTTTGTTTGTTGGATGGTTGGTTGGTTGTTTTGAGAGATGTGTCTGTCATAGTCTCAGGTTTTCTTAACACCTGGTTCAATCTGCTTTTCTCATACCAACTTTTGTCTCTCACTTAATTAGCTTTCTGTGTAATAGGTCATGAAACTTTTCAGTTGGTAACTGATGCATACCAAGAAATGATACCAGGTTCAACCACTCAAAGAGACATAGTTTTTAAAAAAAAAAACACTAATTTTATTAATAATTTAATAATGGTTTACAAGATTGTAAGATAACAGGGGGTACAATTACACACAGTTCCCACCACCAAAATTCCATGTCCCATCCCTTCTATTAGAAGCTTCCCTAGTCTTTAGCCCTCTCTGGGAAGTTTCTATTGATAACATAGGAAAGGGGAGTTATAATAACACAAGATGTGATGGAAGGAAGAAAGCAGAAGCTCTTGACTATGGAACAGTATGAAAATCACTGATTTCGTATTGCCGATTTAGGGCATTATCATTACACCTGTTGCTGGGGTAGGAGTAGGGAGTAATCATTACAACAGAGTGCTTGAGAATTAGAAGACTCAAATAGAAATATGTGTGGGTCAGATAGTATACCTGTACCTATCAACCTTTTTTCACATTATAGCATATGTGTGTGGGTGGGTGACCATAATGTCATTGCTATAATGCATCAAAGGAAATGGCTTGTGTTGGAAAAGGAGCTTCCAGTGACCTAGGTCTTATTTGATAGTTTCCAAAGCATACTGGTAGCCTGACATTTCCACTGGGAAGATGTGAATAGTTAGAGCATGCTACATTCTTGGTTTTGCCCACAAAGGAGCCGCACTTGTCAACATAATATAAAGAAATGTTGCCTCACACAAATAATTGCAATATGTGGGAATTGACTCTCCTAGTACGTAAGTCAGTGGAGGAGAGATGTTGAGCTGGGATGAAAACTTGGCTTGAACACTCATTAGTTTATATGACCTTGGACAAGTTGGCTCACATCTCTAAATTTAGGGGAAATGTCACTAGCAATTCACTAGACCTTCCTGAGTATGTTAGAGACAAAAGGAAAAATGTGCAAGTCTATAGACAGTTATCAGAATACCCTCCCATATTTCAAATCAGGTAGAAAGAATTAGTAGAAGCTCTCCAGTGGGGGGGGGGGGGTGTTGATCTATAAATCCCTGCATTGCTCAGTCTGTTCGAACGCCATCATCAACCCCAATACACCAGCTGGTAGGGGATGTGATGATTGGCGTGGCTGGTGTGTTGCACAATAATTTGGGGTTGGAAAACAAACAGCCTGTTTTCATTTAAGCTTATGTTTTATTCTTCATGGGATTTTCATTGATTTTGGCTTTTAAAAATATGTTTCAATATTAGTCATGTTGAATAATGAGTTGTTGCTGTTTTTATGCCCACTACCATTTTGTATCTGTGGTAAATTCATCCTATGTCTTACCTGAACCCAAGGGTTGAAGTCATCAAATCTGAACAACTATTATAATTAGACAAGAACAACAACAACAAAAAAGTCGTGAAATAGTTTTGCAAAATCAGTATTTTAAATTGTAGTCACGGGTCTGAGAGATACTTCACTAGGCAGGGCATTTGCCTTACTGTGTAAAAAAAATAAATAATGAGTTTGAACCTGGCCTTCCATGAAGTGTGCTATAGTATCAGACAGAGATAGCTCATGTGCAATAGTGTCTCTATTTCTCTATCTCTATCTCTGTCTCTATCTCTGTCTCAGTGAATAAGCCACACACACAGATCCAAGAAACCATAGATGTGTGAGGCCCTGTCATTGAAAAAATAAATAAATAAAATTAGGTGGCAGTAGATAGCATAATGGTTGTGCAAAGAGACTCTCATGCCTGAGGCTCCAAGTTCAGATTCAGTCCTCTGCCCCAGCATGAACCAGAGCTGATGGTGGTGCAGGGATTGAACCTGGGACTCTGGAGCCTCAGGCATAAGGGTCTCTTTGCATAACCATTATGCTGTCTATCGTTGCCCAATTCATATTTTTATATTCTACATAAATACCATATGATTTAGATACACCCAGAACTGGGGCATCTCACTCATGTAATATATATATTTTAAATTTTTTAAATTATCTTTATTTATTTATTGGATATTGGAATTATCTTCATTTATTTATTGCATTTTCCTAATAGTAAGACATGATGAGCATCTGTCCGTGTGCCTGTTGACATCTGCATATCTTTTTTTATAAAGACTTTATTTGTTTATTTATTTATTCATAAGAAAGGAGAGCTAGAAAAAAGCAAACATCACTCTGGTACATCTACTGCTGGAGACTGAACTCAGGACCTCATGCTTGAGAGTCCACTGCTTTATCCACTGTGCCACCATCTGCACTTTATTCTCTGAAGAAGTGTCTGTTCGGGGGCCGGGTAGTGGCACACCTGGTTGAGCTCACGTTACAATGTGCAAGGACCCAGGTTCGAGCTCCCAGTCCCCACCTGCAGGGGGGAAAGCTTCACAAGTGATGAAGCAGGGCTACAGGTGCCTCTCTATTTCTATCCCTCTCTATCTCCCCCTTCTCTCTCAATTTCTGGCTGTCACTATCCAATATATAAATATAGACAGTAATAAAAAATTTAAAAAGCAATTTACTTGTTGAAAAAAGTGTCTTGTTCATATTATAAACCACAGATTTTTTCTTAAGTTTCTTTTTATCAGGAAGAATAACTTCCTGGTGGAAACTTGATCAGTAGCATTTGCCTATTAGCAATTTCTACTTGTACTTTTCATACTAAAGCAGCTGAAATAGGAAAGCTATCAGGGGAGGAGATAGATGCGGAGTTCTGACGGTGGGAATTGTGTGGAGTTGTACCCCTCTTATCCTATGGTTTTGTCGATGTTTCCTTCTTATAAATAAAATAATAATAAACCCATAGAGGGTCCAGGTGGCGGCTCATCTGGTTAAGCACACATTACAGGGCACAAAGTCTAGCGTTCAAGTCCCTAGTCCCCACCTGCAGGGGGAAAGCTTCACCAATGGTGAGATAGGGCTGCAGGTGTCTCTCTCTGTCCCCCTTCCTTCTCGATTTCTGTCTCTATCTAATAAATATAGATAATAATTTTTTAAATATCCATAGACAAAAGAATGAGAAAACTGCTCTGGTGGCCTCTCACTTCCGCATTCCAGTATCCAGAGTGCAGGACTCTGATGACAGCCAACCTGCTTTCACCTTAACTGTCAGCCCCTTGATGGCTCTGTAACCTATCAGCTTGTGCCGCGCCCAGCTTGAAAACGGATAAAAGCTGGATGCTCAGCAGTAGGTGGAAGCTTGTCCAGGTCTGGTAGAAACTGACCTGTAGCTCCCTGCCCTCCATGAGTTCTCCGTCTGGGCTTCATTTTCATTCTTTGGTTACTTTTGAGCTCTAACACTGGAGAGCAAGATTGCAGAATTTTTCCTCACACAGCAACAATATGATAGTTTTCCTATTGAATCCCCTCATCTATGATACTGTTACAACTACCAGAAAAAGTCAGTGTGAAATATCACCTGTGTCTGCCTCTGTGAACGACCCCGTAGTGTAATTTGATTGCAAGTACAAGGAAAGCACCACAGAGAACATGCAACAAACAACAAAATCAACAGAGACTGTTTCTTATCACTTCTACTTATTCTGTATCTAGCAGAACAACTCCATGAGAATTTTGCAGAATGTTGCTTTCAACATGGGAAGCAAATAGATTGGTACTGTTCCAGGAGGGGGTTGGAAACTTCTCATGTGTTCAATGTTGAAACAAAATATATGTATTAGTGATCAAAGAAGGAAGTTCTGACCATAGGAAAGACTTGCCAAAAAAGCAATATCTATACACAGCACAGGACTTCTCACTCCTGATGAATTTGCAGCCTACATATTAAAATACGCTCTTCTCCATTTCACCTTTTTTCTTTTTTTTCCCCAAAGAGACTCACTGACAAATGGCCTGTCACCCGCAGTTAGTGTCTTTGTCAGCTGTGGATACAGAAGGCTCTGTGAGCAGAGAATGAGCAAAAGTGGGATAAATGTTAGCGGCTGATTTCCTTCTCACTTGGAACCAGATCTCTTTCACTTCTGAGGCACTAAGGAGAACTCAAATTTGCTTCTATTCAACTTATTGTACACTCTGACTTTTCTATCTGTTTTTCCATCTCTGTGAACAATGAAACTTAAATGCACTACAAGACACATTTTACCCCTCATTTCCCTGTTTAGCTTTTAATTCAAATTCCTTTTATGACTTATTCTCACAATAAAAGCAGTATACAGGGCTAGGTGGTTGTGCAGCAGGTTAAGAGCACATGGTGTGAAGCGCAAGGACCACAATACGGATCCCGGTTCGAGTCCCCGGCTCCCCACCTGCAGGGGAGTCGCTTCACAAGCTGTGAAGCAGGTCTGCAGGTGTCTATCTTTCTCTCCCTCTCTCTGTCTTCCCCTCCTCTCTCCATTTCTCTCTGTCCTAGCCAACAAAAACAACATCAATGGCAACAATAACAATAACAACAACATCAAGGGCAGCGAAATGGGAAAAATGGCCTCCAGGAGCAGTGGATTCGTAGTGCAGGCACCGAGCCCCAGCAATAACCCTGGAGGAAAAAAAAAAAAGTTTAAAGGTAATATGGTTACTCTAAGTTATCCTAACAATATATAAAAATGGGAAGCAAAAATTTAACAATTACTAATTTCATCATTAGCAAAATAATAATGGGATTTCATCTAGATTTTATTCTGCTTTCCCTTATTTACTTACTACCCACCCATTTTTTTTACAGGTATTTTCATATTTATTTGGGAAAACCGAGAACATTCACATGTTAGGCAGGAGGAAAAGAGATAGAGACAGAGACAGAGAAAGTGAAAAAAGCTGAGTTAGCACTTACATGACAGTCCGGGCAGAGAGCAGAGAGGGTAGCAAACACATGATCTGTGCAGGCAGAGCAGACAGAGAGCGTCACCCTTTTTTTTTTTCCCCTGACTTATTTTAAGTGCCCATTATAAGGTCCCAAATATTCTACGGCACGTTTCTGTATTTTTAAAAGATTTTATTTATTTATTTGCAGAAAAGATAGGAGGAGAAAAAGAACCAAGCCTTACTCTGGTCTATCTTCAAATGCAACTCTATTCACGGCTATAGATGCTTTGCTTCAGTGGGCGTCACCAGGAACTCTTTTGGCCTCTAATGCTGAACATTTGTTCTCACTACAAACTGGGATTTGTGAACACAGTTTGCGGCTCATTTTATTTTTACATCATGTTTCATGGGCGGGGAGGGGATGTAGGAAAGGTGTGAGTATATTGTCTTGATCCGTGAAGGTGAAGTGTTATTAGATTTGACTGTTGCTCTCCTAATAGGAATCATATGGTATAAGTTGTTGTTATGGAAAAGAGTAGTCAGATCAGTGTGGGGAAGAAGAAAAAAAAACTTTAAAGGAAAAATTGGGAGGTGGACAACTGGAGATCTATGTTGTTTATGCTGTGGGTTACTCCTTGTTATTTCAGAAAGTTTACTCAACTGTGTCTATACATACCGTTACAACTTCGCAAGGAACACTTCCCATCTGTTCTTTCTCTCCTTTTCCTCATCTTGTTTTAAGCTGCCATGAACAAAGGCACACTTGAGTTACTCAGACTACACCCTTTTTAATTTATTATATTTTAAAATATTTCTTTTTATTGATGACATATTAGAGAAAAAGTCACATGAGACACAGAGGTTGAGAGGAAAACCAGAGCATCACTTAAACACATGGATGTAGTAGAGGTTCAACCAGGAATCTCTGGCATGAAAATCTAGTGTTCTACTAGTTGTGCTATTTTCCAACTATCTCTGAGATTTAATTTTAAAGATAATGGTGATGGATCAGGTGGTTACTCCCTTGGTAGAGTGCTCATTACCTTTCATGAGGATGCAGGTTCAAGTGCTGAGTTCTCGTCTACAGGGGGCGTTCATGAGCAGCGGAGTAGTGCTGCAGGTGTCTCCCATTTCTGTCTCTCTATTTCTGTTATCCTGTATTTCTCTCTGTCTCCCACCCTCTATTGAAAAATTTTTTAATGGCCACTAGGAATGGTAGGGCTGTGCAGGCACTGAGCCCCAGTAGTCACCATGGTGACAAAAAAAAAACAACAAAGATGAGAAGAAGGAGGAAAGAGAAAAGAAGGGAGGGAGGGAGGGAGCGAAGGAGGGAAGAAAGGAAGGAAGGAAAGAAAGAAGGAAAGACACAGGCTACAAGCAGCAGCAGATCTGTTTCTCTCCTCTCCTCTCCTCTCCTCTCCTCTCCTCTCCTCTCCTCTCCCGGATCAACTAGGAATACCAAAGGGGACCACCTGGGACTGAAACAAGACAGGACTAGAACAACTACAGGTACCCACCAAATCACTGGTGAGTGCAAACACGTGTGGCTGGTGACAGAGAGGAGCCTAGGGAGACACTAAGTGGCTGGTAACAGTCCGACTCTATCAGTTGAGACACCACCTTAGTCTGTCCCACCAACAAGGGGACAGCTGAAGGGAGGAGAGAACTCCCCGGAGACTCACCAAGTGCGATTCTGAGTCTCCATTGCTACTGCTCTCAGAATCTGGAGCAGCAGCAGGGAGGGACACCCCGGGACAGAGATCTAATCAGGAAACTCAGGAGAAGACCTATACCTCAGTGGCATAGCAGTGGGGCTGTGAAAGTCTCTTTGCATAACCACTGGACTATCTCTGCCAAACCCTGCCTTATCTCTTGGTTAGGAGTCAGTGATTAACTTAGAAGCCCTCAGGCTCCCATAGCCTACAGAGAAGAAAAAAAAAAAAAGAGGCTTTTAAATCACTGAGCCCCAACTCAGGGATTAAAATACTATTGAAACAACTGTTAACTTCCACAACTGTGAACCCTTTAATTACCTTACTGGATTGACACAAGTCAATCCAGGAAATAGTGATCAGTAATTTGAAAATTACTGAGAGGGAACTCATAACATAATATATAAAATGGGTAAACCAACAAGAAGAAATATTGGAGAAACTAATCAGGACAACAGTCCAGCTAAAAAATAACGAGGTCAACATCCAAACATTAGCTAAGGAAATAATCACAGGAGTTAGTAAAGAGTTTGAAAGAATTGTAATCAGAAATACAGGAACAACAAATGAGACTCTGGAAGAAAACACTAACTATCTCAAGGTTATTAGAGAGCTGAAAGCTGAAATAGCTGAGCTAAGAACACAACTAGCTAAACAAGCTAAAACAGTATCAGAACAGGGAAACAAAATAGATGAACTCCAGAAAACAGTAGAGGGCAGAGAGAATAGAATCAATGAGGCTGAAGACAGAATTAGCAAGATCGAGGACGAATTAGAGACAATAAAAAAGAAGTAAGAGATCTCAGAAAGAGATTAAGAGATTCTGAAAACAACAACAGAGTCTATTGGGATGACTTCAAAAGAAACAATATACACATTATTGGCTTACCAGAGGAAGAAAGAGAGGGAGAAGAAGAAAGCATTCTCCAGGCCATAATAGCTGGAAACTTCTCTAGTCTAGACAATATCAAAGACATAAAGATTCAAGAAGCGCAGAGGGTCCCAAACAGAATTAACCCAGACCTAAAGACACCAAGACACGTCATAGTTAGAATGGAAAGGAATAAGGATAAAGAAAGCATCCTAAAGGCTGCAGGAAAAAAACAGAGTCACCTACAGAGGAAAACCCATACGATTAGCAGCAGACTTCTCTACACAAACACTACAGGCCAGAAGAGAATAGCAACAAGACAAACACAGACTTAAAGTGAAAGGATGGAAAACTATCATACAAGTCAATGGCCCACACAAAAGGGCAGGAACAGCTATTCTCATATCTGACATGATAGACTTTAAAATAGATAAGATTAAAAAAGATAGGAATGGACACTACTTAATGCTCAGAGGATCAGTCAATCAAGAGGACTTAACAATTATTAACATCTATGCACCCAATGAGAAGCCATCAAAATACATCAAACATCTACTGAAAGAGCTATAGCAATATATTAACAGCAACACAGTCATAGTAGGGGACTTCAACACCGCACTCTCTCAACTTGACAAATCATCCAGGCAGAAAATCAATAAAGACATAAGGGAGCTAAATGAAGAGATAGATAAACAAGAACTATTGGACATTTTCAGAGTCATTCATCCCAAGAAACTAGAATACACATTTTACTCAAATCCACATGGGTCATTCTCAAGGATAGACCATATGTTAGGCCACAAAGACAGCATCAGCCAATTCAAAAGCATTGAAATAATCCAAAGCATCTTCTCAGACCACAGTGGAATTAAACTAACACTTAACAATCAACAAAAGATTAGTAATAGTCCCAAAATGTGGAAGCTCAACAGTACACTTCTTAACAACCTCTGGGTCAAAGAGGAAATCAAGGAAGAAATCAAAATGTTTCAAGAGTTCAATGAAAATGAAGACATAAGCTATCAAAATATTTGGGACACAGCTAAGGCAGTACTGAGAGGGAAGTTCATAGCTATACAAGCACACATTAGGAAACAAGAAAAAGCACAAATAAACAGCCTGATTGCACATCTTAAAGACCTAGAAGAAGAACAAAAAAGGAACCCTAAAGCGACCAGAAAGACAGAAATCACTAAAGTTAGGGCAGAAATCAAAAACATTGAGAATAAGAAAACCATACAAAAGATCAATGAAAGTAAATGTTGGTTCTTCGAAAGAGTAAACAAAATTGACAAACCTTTAGCCAGACTCACAAAACAAAAAAGGGAGAAGACCCAAATAAATCGGATAGTAAATGAAAGAGGAGATATCACAACAGACACCACAGAAATTCAAAATATCATGTGAGGCTTCTATGAACAACTATAGGCCACCAAGCTAGAAAACCTGGAATAAATGGATGATTTCCTAGATACCTACCAACTTCCAAAACTAAGTAACGAGGAAGTGGATAACATCAACAGGCCCATCACAACCAATGAAATTGAAACAGTTATCAAAAACCTCCCCAAAAATAAAAGTCCTGGACCAGATGGTTTTACAAATGAATTCTACAAAACCTTCAAAGAAGAACTAATACCTCTACTTTTAAAAGTTTTCCAGAAGATTGAAGACACTGGAATACTCCCTGCCAGCTTCTATGAAGCTAACATCACTCTGATACCAAAAGCAGACAAGGACACAACCAAAAAAGAAAACTACAGACCAATATCTCTGATGAATATAGATGCTAAAATACTGAACAAAATTCTAGCCAACAGGATACAGCAGTATATTAAAAAGATTGTTCATCATGACCAAGTGGAGTTTATCCCAGGCATGCAAGGTTGGTTTAATATACGTAAATCAATCAATGTGATCCACCACATGAACAAAAGCAAAACCAAAAACCACCTGATCATATCACTAGATGCAGAGAAAGCCTTTGACAAAATACAACATCCCTTTATGATCAAAACACTATAAAAAATGGGAATAGATGGAAAATTCCTGAAGATAGTGGAGTCTTTATATAGCAAACCTACAGCCAACATCATACTCAATGGTGAAAAACTGGAAGCATTTCCACTCAGATCAGGTACTAGACAGGGCTGCCTACTATCACCATTACTATTCAACATAGTGTTGGAAGTTCTTGCCATAGCAATCAGGCAAGAGCAAGGAATTAAAGGGATACAGATTGGAAGAGAAGAAGTCATACTCTCCCTATTTGCAGATGACATGATAGTATACACAGAAAAACCTAAGGAATCCAGCAAGAAGCTTTTGGAAATCATCAGGAAATACAGTAAGGTGTCAGGCTACAAAATTAACATTCAAAAGTCAGTGGCATTCCTCTATGCAAACAATAAGCTAGAAGAAATAGAAATCCAGAAACCAATTCCTTTTACTATAGCAACAAAAACAATAAAATATCTAGGAGTAAACCTAACCAAAGAAGTGAAAGATTTGTATACTGAAAATTATGAGTCACTACTCAAGGAAATTGAAAAAGACACAAAGAAGTGGAAAGATATTCCATGTTCATGGGTAGGAAGAATTAACATCATCAAAATGAATATATTACCGAGAGCCATCTACAAATTTAATGCTATCCCCATCAAGATCCCAAGCACATTTTTTAGGAGATTAGAACAAATTCTACAAATGTTGATCTGGAACCAGAAAAGACCTAGAATTGCTAAAACAATCTTGAGAAAAAAGAACAGAACTGGAGGCATCACACTCCCAGATCTCAAATTGTATTATAGGGCCATTGTCATCAAAATTGCTTGGTACTGGAACATGAATAGACACACTGACCAGTGGAATAGAACTGAGAGCCCAGAAGTGAGCCCCCACACCTATGGACATCTAATCTTTGACAAAGGGGCTCAGACTATTAAATGGGGAAAGCAGAGTCTCTTCAACAAATGGTGTTGGAAACAGTGGGTTGAAACATGCAGAAGAATGAAACTGAACCACTGTATTTCACCAAACACAAAAGTAAATTCCAAGTGAATCAAGGACTTGGATGTTAGACCACAAACTATCAGATACTTAGAAGAAAATATTGGCAGAACTCTTTTCCGCATAAATTTTAAAGACATCTTCAATGAAAAGAATCCAATTACAAAGAAGACTAAGACAAGTATAAACCTATGGGACTACATCAAATTAAAAAGCTTCTTCACAGCAAAAGAAACCACTACCCAAACCAAGAGACCCCTCACAGAATAGGAGAAGATCTTTACATGCCATACATCAGACAAGAGTTTAATAACCAACATATATAAAGAGCTTGCCAAACTCAGCAACAAGACAACAAATAACCCCATCCAAAAATGGGGGGAGGACTTGGACAGAATATTCACCACAGAAGAGATCCAAAAGGCCGAGAAACACTTGAAAAAATGCTCCAAGTCTCTGATTGTCAGAGAAATGCAAATCAAGACAACAATGAGATATCACTTCACTCCTGTGAGAATGTCATACATCAGAAAAGGTAACAGCAGCAAATGCTGGAGAGGGTATGGGGTTAAAGGAACCCTCCTACACTGCTGGTGGGAATGTCAATTGGTCCAACCTCTGTGGAGAACAGTCTGGAGAACTCTCAGAAGGCTAGAAATGGACCTACCCTATGATCCTGCAATTCCTCTCCTGGGGATATATCCTAAAGAACCCAACATATCCATCCAAAAAGATCTGTGTACACATATGTTCTTGGCAGCACAATTTGTAACAGCCAAAACCTGGAAGCAACCCAGGTGTCCAAGAACAGATGAGTGGCTGAGCAAGTTGTGGTATATATACACAATGGAATACTACTCAGCTGTAAAAAATGGTGACTTCACCGTTTTCAGCCAATCTTGGATGGACCTTGAAAAAATCATGTTGAGTGAAATAAGTCAGAAACAGAAGGATGAATATGGGATTCTCTCACTCTCAGGCAGAAGTTGAAAAACAAGATCAGAAAGAAAACACAAGTAGAACCTGAAATGGAATTGGCTTATCACACTAAAGTAAAAGACTCTGGGGTGGGTGGGTGGGGAGAATACAGGTCCAAGAAGGATTCAGAGGACCTAGTGGGGGTTGTGTTGTTATATGGGAAACCAGGGAATGTTATACATGTATAAACTATTGTACTTACTGTTGAATGTAAAACATTAATTCCCTAATAAAAAAAAAATCAGGAAAAAAAAAAGAAGGAAAGACACATGGTGAAATGACTCTACACTCTTTCTGTTACAAGTATAGACAAATAAGGGGTGTGGGTTAACTATTAGGCTGTACACTGAATTAAGAATAATGGAAAATAAAGGTTTTGTGTTATTATATATGGCATATATTAATGTGTGGTTTATATGCCCTACTTCTGAATATTTTGCTATGTAAAAAACAAACAACTGTGTAGATATTCTGAGAATTGATTTGAATATTAAATCAGATGCCTCTCAAGTACTTTTATTTCTCTATTAACGATGATAATTTTATTCATTATTGAATTCAAAGAATAAATTATTTGTTTACTAATGGTAGGTATAATAATATTAATAATATTTCTATTTAAGTCTCAAGGAAGTAGAATAGGATCTAAAATAAGTCTAAGAATGCAATGCTTCCTACTCTACCTCTTCTTGTCCACATACTATGTAAATGAAAATGATCTCGCTTTCAGTACTTCTGAGACCACTGACTGTCTTCTGACTAGCTCATTTCACTCTTACCTCTTTGCCTCTGGGCATCTTCTCAGTCTTGGCCCATGGCATCACCCTATTGCGTTCTTTCTCCTTGTCTTCTTCATCCCATGACATTTCCCTCTGCCAAATCTCTTGGGATATCTGGCGCTCATACTCACCCAAAGAGAGAATCTGATTAGTTCCACCTGTCACCATCTTCACACTTTTGCAATAGCCTCTGTATCAGGCATTGGTCCCTGGTCCAGTTCACTGTAGCCAGGACAGTCATCTGGTAAAAAGCATTGTGTCTCTATGCCCAGGGAATCCCCCTGTAACTGCTTTTCCCAGAAAAGCATCACATGTGGCAGATCTTTAGCGTGAAATGATTCGGTTAGCATGGGAATGTTAAAGAGTCTTGTTAATGCTCACTAAATAGGTCAACCCTTGTACTGCCACAAACACCAGTCTTGACATTAGTCACTGAAATGACAGAATGCTGTAGAATGCTTCTCCGAGTAGCACATGTTGGCAGCAAATCCTTCTCGGCCTTCTCCATTCCAGCCAGGAAGACATAGCTACTGAGAGTGTGGTAGGTATGACCTGTATATATGCCAAGTCACACCAGCATGGGGCGGAGGAGAAGACATCAACAACATCAATAAAAGCAATTAGAATGTGTCCAAAAAAAAAACAAAAACCAAAAAACTACTAGATGTGTTCTTGAAGAGTGAACTGCTGAGTTCTCAGAGAATTTCTCCCATGTATTATGAGAACTAAGTCTCCAGACAGCCTGAATTCTGTCCCTTTTTTGTCTTGCATCTGTGATGAAGACCATGTCTGCAGTTTATGCCCAGAGTAATATCTGTGCCTCCTTCCAAAAACACCGGACACCCAGACACCGTTGCAGCTACCCCTGCTACTGCCATTGCTCTCCACAGGACACTGCTCCTGCCTATAGAAGTGAAGTCTTAAGATGTACACAAGTGTGACCCTCAGCAATGGCTGGAGCAGACTCTGTTTCCCCAAATGCTGTTGCTTTCATTTCTGGTTATGGTCACCACAACCAGAGCCATCTCTTACTACTTCAGATTAGGCAGGTAGTTTTACTCTGTTGTTTGGTTCACCAACAGTTGCCTCATGGGCAATTCACTCTGTTCCCTTTGAATTAATTCAGGGCTGTATATATTACCCAAAGAAACATGCTATTTAGATACTTTATTTTTAAACATTTATTTATTTATTTATTTACGAGAAAGTAGGAGGAGAGAGACATCACTCTGGCACATGTGCTGCTGGGGATTGAACTCAGGACCTCATGCTTGAGAGTCCAGCACTTTACCCACTGCACCACCTCCCAGACCACTCTATTTAGATACTTTAATGTACAAAAAGAGAAGATTAACCTAGTGATGTAAACTGGTGAATTTCAGCATCTAGACAGAAATAAAACAATGGATGGAAACACTGAGCAGGGAGAGATAAGTAGATTAGAAAAAGAGACAAGGTTTGTAAACCAAGTCCCACTAAACTTCAATATTTAAACATTATATATAAAGGATGGATCTAGCAATCAAGGCCAAGGAAGAATGTCCTGGAGAAACAGGCGAAAGATTAGGGTATTGGGGGAGGGTATGTCAGATCCTAAATGATCCAAAGGTATGATTCTCAAAGAATTAAAAAGAAGGCTTCCATAAAAAGGCAAAATTCATGCAAGTTGAAAAGTCTGGTAAAATCAAAGAAGAAAACATGATATGACTAGTTCAGGGAGAATCTGAAGACCAGACATAGAAATAGTCAAGTTTTGGCTGAGCAACTGGTTAAGTGCACATACTACCATTTGCAAGGACCCTGGTTCAAGCTCCCACTCTCCAGCATCAGGACAGATACTTCACAAGCAGTATCTATCTTTCTTTCTCCCTCTCTGTCTCCTCTTCCCTCTCATTTTCTCTCTGTCCTGTCAAATAAAAACAAGGAAAAGGCGGGGGTGGGGCGGAGGGAATAAATAGCCACCAGGAGCAGTAGATTCATAATGCTAGCACTAAGCCATAAAAATAACCCTGGTGGGGCTGGGTGATGGCACACCTGCTTAAGTGCACATGTTACAATGCACAAGGACCCAGGTCCAAGTCCCCAGTCCCCACCTGTAGGGAGGAAAACTTTGCCTGTGGTGGAGGGGTGAAGCAGGGCTGCAGATGTCTCTCTGTCTCTCTCCCTCTCTAGCTTCCCCTTCCCTCTTGATTGCTGGCTGTCTCTAGCCAATAAATAAATAAAGATAAACTTTAAAATAAATAAATAAGCCGAGTGGCAATAATAAGTCCATAAACAGTTGATTTTTTGCATAAAATAATTGACTAAAAATTGAACCTGGGGAAATAAAGCACAGGATTCGCACGTCCAAGGCCCTGTGCTACTTGTACTAGTGTAATTAATGTTCTGGCTTCTGTAACATGAAAGCTGCTGTCTCTTAGATGATTAAAAAGTCTTAAATGAACAAACAAAAACAGTTAATACCCTGTACAATAGTAATTTGTAATGATCTTTCCTTCCTAATGGCAACCAATTGATCTATTCACAAACTAATTTAGTGCGCTAGTGGCACCATTTGCATTTCTCAGCCACAAGTCACTTGTATCAATACCACTTGTTTTCTATAAATTCATTTTAGCCCCCAACTGAGTTTTTATTTTATTTTATTTATTAGAAAGATAGGAGAAGAGAAGAGAGAGAGAAAGAAAGAAAGAGAAAGAAAGAAAGAAAGAAAAAGAGAGAAAGAAAGAAAGAAAGAAAGAAAGAAAGAAAGAAAGAAAGAAAGAAAGAAAGGAAAGAAGGAAGAAAGAAAACCAAACATCACTCTGGTACATGTGCTGTAGGGATTGAACTCAGAACCTCATGCTTGACAGTCCAATGCTTTATCCACTGCACCTCCCGGACCACCCCAACTGAGTTTTCAAATAGGCTACTCAATAAAAAGTTGATCAAAATTACAGACCCCTTATAGAATAATAGAACACCCAGATGAACTAGGCAAGCCTGCCACATACTAAAAGTACATCTAGGAATTTCTTTTGTCTATTTATAAATTGGGGATGATTTTTCTTAACAGTGATCATATAATACAACTCAAAGTGTTCACTGTATGTAGCATTCTGGAAGCTGTTTGATTTTAACAAGAAGAACTACAGTTAACTTGGAAGACAAATTGGGTAAGTTGTAGAGAGAAAAGGGGGGAATAGTTGTAAGACTCAGAGTCAAGGACTACTTCTTCCTGTTTTATGAATAATTAAATATCTAAGTCTTGCCTGTCCCAGCTACTTGAACTTATCACAATCTTTTCTTCCATCTTCGGATCTATAGATGCTTGAAAATGTTTTACTTTCTTGGGAGTCAGGTAGTAGCACAGTGGGTTAAGCCCACGTGGCGCAAAGCACAAGGACCGGCATAAAGATCCGAGTTCAAGCCCCCAGCTCCCCACCTGCAGGGGAGTCACTTCACAGGCGGTGAAGCAGGTCTGCAGGTGTCTGTCTTTCTCTCCCCCTCTCTGTCTTCCCCTCCTCTCTCCATTTCTCTCTGTCCTATCCAACAACACAGACATCAATAACCGCAACAATAAAACAAGGGCAACAAAAGGAAATAAATATTTTTTAAAAAGAAAATGTTTTACTTTCTTTACTTATTTTATATTTATTACATGATTTTTGTCATCTCCAGGATTTCACTGCTATGGGCTGACTTTTTCTAATAGAAACACAGAGACAAACAGGCAGGTAAGTAGATACATGATAGATAGATAGATAGATAGATAGATAGATAGATAGATAGATAATAGTACAGGAGTGTCCTTTAATATAGTAGGAACCTATTCAAACTCGAGTCATAGCATATAGCACATAGCCAACACCAGCACAATCCAAAGCTATTGTGTTGGCTCTTAATTTTGTTTGTTTGCTTGCGCAACTCCTAGGGTAACGGTAGAGAAACTGACAAGGAAACATGAGCCTAATTGTTCCGAATGGCCTTAATACGTAATTCCCTTGAGAAAAATGACTACATTAGGGGGGCAGCCATTGGCTCACCCTGTTAAGCACACATAGTGCTAGCACGAGGGTCCATGCAAGCACCCCCATTTGAGCCCCTCTCCCTGCAGGGGGATGCTTCACAAGTGGTGAAGCAGTCTCCAGGTTCTTCTTCTTCTTCTAGCGTTTGCCCTTCTTCCGTAGCCAGTCAGCAGCGTCAGGTTGAGCCTGATGTAAAGTTTCAAGACCTCCTTTGAATCTGGAGAGGTGACAGTCGTTGACTATGTGGGTCATAGTCTGTCTGGAGCCACAGGGGCAGTTCGGGTCGTCTCTGGCTCCCCAGCGATGGAACATAGCGGCGCACCGGCCATGGCCTGTTCGATAGCGATTGAGGAGGGCCCAATCATAACGTGCTAGGCCAAAGCCAGGTTGATGCTTGCAGGTGTCTATCTTTATCTCTCACTTTCTATCTGCCCCTCCCCCAATTTCTCTCTGTCCTAGCAATAACCCTGGAGGCAAAGAAAAAAAGAAACATGACTACCTGATACCCTGCCCCCACCATAAGCACTCCTAATTATACCAAAAGTGAATTTAACTTGGGGAGGGGAGATATTTATAAACTGGGGAACAAGTGAGGTAGTCCACTTGATACCAGCTATCAGGACCCAAAGATCTCTCTTTGAAAGATCGGAAAGGAGGTAGACG
Organism: Erinaceus europaeus; assembly: GCF_950295315.1. Taxonomy (NCBI): domain Eukaryota; kingdom Metazoa; phylum Chordata; class Mammalia; order Eulipotyphla; family Erinaceidae; genus Erinaceus; species Erinaceus europaeus. The sequence continues at coordinate 8,288,798 of NC_080172.1, forward strand.
AGAAAATGAGCAGTGCAAATGGAAGAACCTGAAAGACATTTAAAAGAAGAGGGAGAGGAGGAGGAGGAGAAGGAAGGAGGAGGAGGAGATGGAGGAGGAGAAAAAGGAAGAAGAAGAAAGTAGGAGGAGGAAGTGGTGGAAGAGGAGGAGGAGAAGGAGAAAGAGAAGGGGAAGGCGAAGGGAAAGCAATCATAAGGACGTGCAAGTCAGGGCCGGGTGGTGGTGCATCTGATTGAGTGCACATGTTACCATGTACAAGGACCCGGGTTCAAGTCCTGGGTCTCCACCTATAGGGGGAAATCTTGGCAAGTGGTGAAGCAGAGCTGCAGGTGTCTCTTTCTGTCTCTCCCTACCCCCTCGATTTCTGGCTGTCTCTATCCAATAAATAAAGATGATTTAAAAAGAAAAGGAAAGAGAAGGGCAGGGCAGGGCAGGAAAGGAAAGGAAAGGAAAGGAAAGGAAAGGAAAGGAAAGGAAAGGAAAGGAAAGGAAAGGAAAGGAAAGGGAAAGGAAGGAAAGGGAAGGAAAAAGAAGGAAAGGGAAAGAAAAGGAAAGAACAGGAAGAAGAGAAAAGAAAGCAAAAGGAAGTAGAAGTCTAAAGTAGAATGTATTAATTTGAGGAGTGTAGGAATTTGTAGCAGAGCCAGTAGACAAACTGCCTTACATCAAGTTGTTTAAGGTGGATAACATGAAGAACTTCTGAGTGAAACTCTGCTAGAATTTCCATGGTCTGGGTCTTCAGAGATGCAAATTCTGGTGCTAAAGATCTTGTTTTGTTTTTAATAGGAATACATCTTAAACTATTTTTGACTTACCATCGGCTTTGATCTTAGCAGCAGGATGGCCTGACAGTCAAAATGTTCTTACGTGTTTGACTATACAAATTGAGGACCACTCAGGGGAGTTCACCCTTGTGCTTGATGTGGAGCGCAGAAATAGCCTTCTCTGGCTTAGCTCACTTAACATAATTCCTTCTAGCTCTGTCCAAGATGGGTCAGAGAAGGTGGGTTCATTGTTTTTGATAGCTGCGTAGTATTCCATTGTGTACATATACCACAGCTTTCTCAGCCACTCATCTGTTGTTGGGCACCTGGGTTGCTTCCAGGTTTTAGCTATTATGAATTGTGCTGCTATGAACATAGGAGTACACACCTCTTTTTGGTTGGGTGTTATGGAGTCCTTGGGGTATAACCCCAGGAGAGGAATTACTGGGTCATATGGAAGGTCCATGTCTAGCCTTCTGAGAGTTTTCCAGACTGCTCTCCACAGAGGCTGTACCAATTTACATTCCCACCAGCAATGTAAAAGGGTTCCTCTGTCCCCACATCCTCTCCAGCATTTGTTGCTGCTGTCCTTTTTGATGTATGCCATTCTTACAGGAGTGAGGTGGTATCTTAGTGTTGTCTTAATTTGCATTTCTCTGACAATCAGTGACCTAGAGCAGTTTTTCATATGTTTGTTAGCCTTTTGGATCTCCTCTGTGGTGAATGTTTTGTTCATTTCCTCTGCCCATTTTTGGATGGGGTCATTTGCTTTTTTTGGTGCTAAGTTTGCTGAGCTCTTTATATATTTTGGTGATTAGTTTCTTGTCGGATGTCTGGCATGTGAAGATCTTCTCCCATTCTGTGAGGGGTCTCTCTGTTTGTTTAATAGTTTCTTTGGATGTGCAGAAGCTTTTCAATTTGATGTAGTCCCATTGGTTTGTTTCTGCTTTAGTCTTCCTTGCAATTGTGAGACCTTTCCTTTTATAGTACACTCTAATTTCATCTCAGGTAGTTCACTTTCTAACAAAGTCCCATAACCTAGATATACACCAGTTTCTGTGAGAGAGAGCTTATGTTCACACATATCCATAAACTACTGCAAAATATATACCTGAAAGCAGAAGTACACTAGAGTTTGCAGTGAGTACCTCCCTAACACTTCCTCTCCACTATTCCAAGCTTGGGATCCATGATTGCTCAACAAATTGTTTGGCTTCGTATGTTAACTCTCTTTTCAATCACCAGGTTCCAGATGCCACCAGGATGCTGGCTAGGCTTCCCTGGATTGAAGACCCCACCAATGTGTCCTGGAGCTCAGCTTCCCCAGAGACACACCTTACTAGGGAAAGAGAGAGGCAGACTGGGAGTATGGACCGACCAGTCAACGCCCATGTTCAGCAGGGAAGCAATTACAGAAGCCAGACCTTCTACCTTCTGCAACCCTCAACGACCCTGGGTCCATGCTCCCAGAGGGCTAGAGAATGGGAAAGCTATCATGGGAGGGGGTGGGTTATGGGGATTGGGTGGTGGGAATTGTGTGGAGTTGTACCCCTCCTACCTTATGTTTTTGTTCATTAATCCTTTCTTAAATAAAAAATTAAAAATATATATATATATATATATTCAATAAACATTTGGTGACTGTAAAAAAAAAAAAGAAATAGCCTTCTCTGTATACGTGAACAAGCACATACTGTATTTACTGATTATTTCCTACTTTAAAGTTTTTTAAATGCCACCAAAACCTAGCTTTACTATGAATTAGAAACACTCTTGATTCATAAACATCTTTATCTTCTTAAATTTAGGTCCTAGTTTAAGGTAATTTTTTAAATGGAAATAATATAGAGGCACTATTACTTTGTATCTTTAAATGTGATTTTTTTCTAGAACTATAGAGAATGTTTCTTTTTGTGTGGAGGGGTAGTGTTTATGTAGGCCTTTAAAAACTTCCCCTTGAGCTATTAAACACTATGTGGTAGTTCTCTATCACCAGTGTTTATACGGCATGATTTTATTTATTTAGATGTTTGTGGAGTGTAAAATTACGGGCTTGGCAGTTTGTAGTTAGAATTTGCTTCTGCACTCCTAGCCTCGATTTTACTTGAATTTTGAAAGTTTATTTGTATGCTTTTGTTTTTCACAGTAAAGCAGATAGAGGCTAGGCAAACTCCCACAAGGAACTCTCTAGGGCCTATAAATAGAAAATTCAGGGGTCAGGTGGTAGCACAGCGGGTTAAGTGCACTTGGCGCAAAGCGCAAGGATCAGCTTAAGGATCCAGGTTCCAGTCCCCAGCTCCCCACCTGCAGGGGAGTCGCTTCACAGGTGAAGCAGGTCTGCAGGTGTCTATCTTTCTCTCCCCCTCTCTGTCTTCCCCTCCTCTCTCCATTTCTCTCTGTCCTATCCAACAATGAACGACATCAACAACAACAATAATAACCGCAATAAGGCTACAACAACAAGGGCAACAAAAGGGGGGGCTGGCCTCCAGAAGCAGTGGATTCATGGCACTCAGCCCCAGCAATAACCCTGGAGGCAAGAGAGAGAGAGAGAGAGAGAGAGAGAGAGAGAGAGAGAGAGAGGACTCATCAGCGTTTTAGAATTGCCCAGTTTGCAAGTCAACATATATCAAGGATCATCTCTTGGGAGCAGGGTGAAAATTGGACTTGAAATAGCTACAACATTTCCGTACCTGAGTAGGATGTTTCCGTTTACCTGTCTTAGAATATATTCTGTTTTCTTTTTAACTTACTTAGCAAAAAAGATAGGCTCAAAGCTGTGAAGAGTATCAGTTGTAGTCCATTAATTGTCTATGTGAGCTAAAACCTGCCGTAAACTTGCTTTTAAAAAAAACGCCTGGGAGTCGGGCTGTAGCTCAGTGGGTTAAGTGCAGGTGGCACAAAGCACAAGGACTGGCATAAGGATCCCAGTTCGAGCCCTGGCTCCCCACATGCAGGGGAGTCGCTTCACAGGTGGTGAAGCAGGTCTGCAGGTATCTATCTTTCTCTCCCCCTCTCTGTCTCCCCCCTCCTCTCTCCATTTCTCTCTGTCCTATCCAACAATGACGACATCAATAAATTCTTCTTCTAGCGTTTGCCCTTCTTCCGTAGCCAGTCAACAGCGTCAGGTTGAGCCTGATGTAAAGTTTCGAGACCTCCTTTGAATCTGGAGAGGTGGCAGTCGTTGACTATGTGGGTCATAGTCTGTCTGGAGCCGCAGGGGCAGTTCGGGTCGTCTCTGGCTCCCCAGCGATGGAACATAGTGGCGCACCGGCCATGGCCTGTTCGATAGCGATTGAGGAGGGCCCAGTCATAACGTGCTAGGTCAAAGCCGGGTTGACGCTCGCAGGGGTCTGTGATGAGGTGTTTGTTCTTTACCTCAGCTGACTGCCAGCTCTGTTTCCAAGAGTCTGGAACAGAGAAGTTCAGTGTAGGCGTAGGGGACCAGATTGGATGACGAGACGTCAAGCGTTGGACAGGGTGGGCGAAGATATCCGCGTATATTGGCAGGTCCGGTCGAGCGTAGACGTGGGAAATGAACTTAGATGATGCCGCATCCCGACGAATATCTGGCGGGGCGATGTTGCTAAGAACTGGCAGCCATGGAACCAGGGTGGAACGGATGGTTCCAGAAATGATCCTCATGGAGGAATATAATTTGGAATCGACCAAGTGGACATGGGGGCTACGGAACCATCCTGGGGCACAGTATTCTGCAGTGGAATAGCAGAATGCCAGAGATGATGATCGTAGTGTGGAAGCGCTCGCGCCCCATGAGGAGCTGGCCAGTCTTGCAATGATGTTATTCCTCGCGCCATCAATAACTACAACAATAACTACAACAATAAAACAACAAGGACAACAAAAGGGAATAAATAAATAAATATAAAATTAAATTAAAAATTTAAAAAACGCCTAAAGCTGAGCTGCTGATCTCTATTCCCATAAAATTGTGTATCACTATACGAGCTCTATGAGTGACACTTCTTTGGCTTCTTAACTTGCACTCAACTTATCCTGACTCTGTAACGCCTACACTATAAAACTTCATGGACTGTTGATAGCAAAAGTCAACTTGCTTTTCAAAAAGAACTACATGGAGTTACAGTTTTGGAGTCTACTCTGTCATGCACAGTTCTGCATCTATGAAATTAATATTTACTGTTATTTTTCTTTGAAGACTTGCGAAAGTCTTTTTTTTTCCTCAGTTGCAATTAACAGAGAATGAATTTGGAATGAGCCAGGCAACCATATTTGGAGAGGGAATGTATTGTATTATGTAAACTCGGGATTAAAGAAACAGGAAGGATACAAGTCCATCTGACCTTAAAGTCAACAACAAAATGATCCAGACTTTTCTGAGTCTCTCTCTCTCTGTTTTTGTTTGTTTGTTTGTTTTTACCTGCTTCCCATAAATTTGCTCTGCTTTCTTTTTTTAAATATTTATTTATTTTCCTTTTGTTGCCCTTGTTTTATTGTTATAGTTACTATTGTTGTTGTTATTGATGTCCACGTTGTAGGCTAGGACAGAGAGAAATGGAGAGAGGAGGGGAAAAGAGAGGGAGAGAAAGACAGACAGACACCTGCAGACCTGCTTCACCGCCTGTGAAGTGACGCCCCTGCAGGTGGGGTGGCGGGGACTTGAACTTGGATCCTTATGCAGGTCCTTGAGCTTTGTGCCACCTCCGCTTAATCCCGCTGTGCTGCTACTTGACTCCCTACTCTGCTTTTCTTACAGAGTCAGTTTCATTCTCTTTCACTGAAGTCTTACCTTCTCCAAGGAGCAGTCAATGTTACCATTGATGATGAGTGACTTCTCATTTTCCATTTTCTTGCTACCAAATACCAGGCAGTATTGTCTTTTCTTTATTTGGCTATTTGAGTTACTCAGAGAAAAGTTTTGGATGTCTCCGCCCTGGGGGAAGTGAATTACTCAGTCTGGTGGATGCCTTTACTAATCAAAGGCTTTATCTGTAGTAAGCTCTTGTATGAGCTTCCTGGTTTCCATAGGAACCATAGGTTGGAGTGGGGAGAGGAGAAGTAGAAGGTGAAAGAAATCCCATAAGAGGTGTGCTTGTATCCACAGAAAGGATACACACTCAGTAACTATTTGTCTTTCCCTGTCTTAGAGCCAGGATTTTTCTTATCTGAATTTGAGTACATGAGATGACATATAAATGTATGTCACTGACCCACACTCACTTCTAAAACTAGATTTTTCTCCTATTAAATGTGTGGGAAAAATTTTATGTGTTTCATTAAGTCATCTTTATATCATAATTTACCTTATAAGATTTGTCTCCTATCTTCCTTCAAGTCTTTGTTGATTAGTCATTCTTGGATGCATGAAGAAATATGAATTGGTTAAAATTGGTTTTAGAAAAACAGATTCAGATTCTCTGCACAATGAATGGAATGTCAAAAGGAAGATAAATGCAAATGGCTAGTGCTGAAAATAAAC